>NW_017307641.1:138606-141667 GCF_000935625.1 Nanorana parkeri
GGGCTATGGACCCGCCGATCGCCTATATGTGAAACACCCGGTAACGGGTGTGTGCATTTAGCGGGTCTTTTCTGCCCGTGCGTGCCCGCTAGGGGGCGCGCGCGAGCAGAAAAAATTGCCGTCTGGAGACGGCAACCCGCAGATGCTGCAGTGCCGTCCGTCCGTTTTTTTACTACGGGCGGACGGCAAGAGGTTAAAATGTGTCTTTTCAATCTGTCCATATCACAATACTGCTTAGGTTGAAGTCAGTCTGTGGGATCACAACACTGCAATGGAAAGGATGAAGAGGGGAGAGGAGGCGGTAGTTGTTACATATTAGTTAGTGCCCTCATCATTTATGTGTCTCAGCAAAGTTGCCAAATAACATTTTTCCAACTTGTCATTACTTCACAGGTCTTGAAAAGGCAATGATTCTCATGAATTACATAATACTGTAATTGAAAAACAATCTCCTTGGACTTTCCTGTGACCTCACTGACTTTAAGTCCTTACTTAGCATTGGCCAAATATGGTCAATGATGTCAGTATCCTCTTAGAGTATTGTTAGATAGAAAAAAACTGTGCTAGGGATCAAATAACACTCTAAGAGCACACCCAAAATAGGAAAAAAAGAAAAAAGAAAATAGCACTGCTCTTCAAACTCAAAAATTATATTCCTAAAATGTGAAAAAAATTGTATAAAATGTGAAATTGTCACAAAGTGATAAACAATGTTGTGCCATACACAACACCTGTGTTGCACAATGCCTGTGCTGATGATAGTGAGAAAAAGATCTAGGTCTAATGGTCTAAACCAGGGCCCTCAAACCTCCGGCCCTCCAGCTGTGGTGAAACTATAAATCCCATGATGCATCTCTCTTCGGGAGTCATGTCTGTGGCTGTGAGAATCTTGCAATGCCTCATGGGATTTGTAGTTTCACCACAGCTGGAGGGCCGGAGGTTTGAGACCCCTGGTCTAGACACTATAAACCATAATAAACATGGGGGAAAAAAACAGTGCTAGTACATCTCATAAAATATGTACATACAGGTGAAACTCGAATAATTAGAATATCGCGCAAAGTTCATTTATTTCACTAATGCAACTTAAAAGGTGAAACTAATATATGAGATAGACTCATTACATGCAAAGCAAGATAATTCAAGCCGTGATTTGTCATAATTGTGATGATTATGGCTTACAGCTCATGAAAACCCCAAGAACCCCAAATCCACAACCTCAAAAAAGTAGATTATTACATGCAATCAATAAAACAAGGATTGTACATAGAACAATATCGGACCTCTGAAAAATACAAGCATGCATATGTACTCAGTACTTGGTTTGGGCCCCTTTTGCAGAACTTACTGCAATTACTTTTGCACGATATTCTAATTATTCGAGTTTCACCTGTATAGAAAATGCTGTGTTAAATCTCACAAGTGATGTACAACTCCCTCTTAGTCTATATAACCACGTGTGAAGTCCATTACTTCTGGATACAATAAAGTCCTTAAATATGTGAGGATATATCTTCCAACGTTTATAATCAACACCACGTCCGTGAATGCAAAAACAAATAGTGAATCAGTGCTCTCCAGTCTCCACCGTGCTCAAAGATAAGATCTGGCCGCACTCACCGACTCCTATTGCTCACCATATTTCAGATGAACAATTAGCGCTCTGATGATATATATATAGAACCAAATCCTCTCCTTTGTTTTTAATCCGACAATAAATTAGGGTAGATTCCTCCCAACTTTGGCTTATCTTTCCAAAATCGTGTAACACTATTCCTCACATTTTAGGAATATAATTTTTGAGTTTGAAGCACAGTGCTATTTTCTTTTATCCTCTTAGAGTACCATGCACACTTAAAAGCAACACAGTGCTGTGATCCCCTCACTTTTTAAAGGATAACCATACTTTTGTATGATTAAACTGTGTTACCCCTTTTAATTTATTTTTCGTTATCTCATTTATTCCTATAGAGAGTCTGTTGCTGTGATGCACAATAGATGGTCTCTCCACCAGAATGAATTTGATTTTGTCTGCTTATAAACAGGGGAAGGGAGGGACCAGCTAGTGGGTTTGCAGTAGTGACTGTGTGGTTTCCTGTGAATTGTACAGATAGATCTTGCAGAAGTGTTTATATGTGAGTATGATCCTTTGGGTCAGTGCTTGGGGTGAAAAGAGGATAACTTAAAGTGAACCTGTTCCCCCGCCTATGTACACTAGCTATTAAATACCCAACAAGGTCAGACAACATAAGCTGTCATTAATAAGCAAGGTCATGGGGAGCTTTGAATTGTTGGGGGGGTGGCATGTACCAATTGCCCAAAAAAATTTAATTAATACTTTTAAGTGGGGAGGGTCTTCCATTTTAAACAACTTCAAATTTGACAACAGAAAAATACCAGTATTTCAAATTACATGCTTCAGACATGCCTTCAAGCTATATGCAGTGTTACAGAACAAAAGGATTCTATGAGACAGTGTCAGCAAAACTGTATTCTTGCATCACATTTTTGTATAATTGTTTTTAGATTTTATATTATTCCTTGGCATACTTAAAGCAGCAGCACCCCTTTCTGATGAACTTTAACAGCAAGTTAGTGAAGCTGTGCTCCAATAATTCAGATGATTCCTCTGTGCCACTTGCAGGGCAAAGAATTGGCATTTGCAGCTGCTGATAAAACTGTACTGATTTGCATCTAGGAGAAGGAGGAGGTAGATGATGGTTTGATCATCCACCCCACATCATCCTATAATGTTATATGTTATTATTTCGGATTCGGACGAACCGCTGAATCAACTGAATTTCATTGATTTGCAGGTTCGTCCGAACCCGAATGCACATGTCTAGAAATGTTTATTATCAAACTAAGGGGTCTATTCACAAAGCTGCCGAAGGATCTGGCCGTAGCTTCAGCCGATCCTTCGGCTAGCTTCGGCCCCAGGACCCCTTCGGTTCAGGAGAACCGAGGGGGTGCTGTACGGGCTATTCACAATAGCCCGTACAGCTCCCGATCACGGCCGAGCGGCTCAGTCGAGCCGATCGCATATGCCTCGGCTCGGCTG
>NW_017307641.1:141707-191286 GCF_000935625.1 Nanorana parkeri
CACTGCTAGCTCCGCACAATCGTTTTCTATTAACTTTTTTCTACTTTTTTCACTCTTTTTCTGTTCTGCTCGGTGCCTCTGAGGGACCAAGCAGAACAGCCGAGCCAAATGCGGCTCGGCGGCATTCGGCTATTCTCTCACTGCTGTTCGGGATCTTTCAGAATAGCCCGAACAGCAGTGTGAAGCCTGCCGGAGGTTCGGCTCAGCCGATCCAGATGTTGGATCGGCTGAGTCGAACTCCTTCTGCACTTCGGGTCAGCCGAACATGCTGGGCATGTTCGGCTGATCCGAAGCCACACGAAGCAAGCCGATGTACGGCTGAAATCAGCCGTACCAGCCTGAAGTGAATAGCCGAACAGTGTTCGGCTCACTTCACTTCTGATCGGTCATTCACTCGGCTGCCCTCGGCAGCTTTGTGAATAGACCCCTAAGTCTTTGTAACTAATAGTGATTACATTGTTTGATATTTTATTGAAACAAAGAATAACTGTACTTGACTGTTTTGTTAAATTCAGTATTAGTAATTGTTACAGAGTCTTTTATTTTCATTTTAAACCTCATCAGGTGCATAGTACCTCCCACTCTGAAAGAATTCAGGTACATGCTTTTATTTGGGTTTTTTTATTGAAAGGAATGTTATTCTGTGTGACTCATTCATAGGTAAATTGTTGTAATTTTAGTGAAAACTGGGGGCACTGATATTATTAATATTATTTTATCGGCGCCATCGGAGCCTTTGGGTGTAGATTTGTACTATACACAAATGTTCATCGATTGTATTGCCTGTGGGGGCTACCTTTATAGAAACATTTAGACTTTTTCTTATGCATTTAGACTGCATTTTCTTGTTCAGTACATATACAGTCATGACGAAAAATATTGGCACCCTTGCATTTCTGTCACATAATGCACCACTTTCCGCAGAAATTGTTGCAATTACAAATGTTTAGGCATTCTCATGTTTATTTATGTTGTTTGTATTGGTATGACACAAACAAGTGGAGGAAAAAAAAAGCCAAACCTGACACATTCCACGCAAAACTCCAAAAATGGACTGGACAAAATTATTGACGCCTTCTCCAAATTGAAAAGAAACAATTGCATTCCAAAGCATGGACAATCTCAAGGTTAAAAGTCCATCTCCAGAGATCTTAATGTTCCTGTGTCCACTCTGAGGAACATTGTCAAGAAGTTTACAGCCCAATCTAATAGCTAATCTCCCTGGACGTGGACAAAAGAGAACAATCGATCAAAGAACAATCGATAGGAGAATTTGTTTCATATCAGCTATTTTGTCCTAGATTATTCACTTCTCCTGCCTTCTCCAAACTCTTTACCCTTTGGTGAATAACCCTGTTAGTGTTCAAAAGAGCTCCATAGACTCACTGCTCCATTCTAACTTCTGCTGCAGTCAGTCCATATTTTGGGTGCAGGCTATAGTGCGCTTCCCACTTATTCAGATAAATCTTCAAAAGATCATAACCAGACACAGAACCAGAATTAGTGCAATCCAAAATTTATTGAATTAATCCAAACAGGTTCTAAAACGTAAATCCAAGAGAGTAATGAACAGCATGTACATCACTATAAACATCTCCCACACCACGCCAACGCCTCTCACGTGTAGTGTGTTTTATTCTTGTTTTTTTGCACTTGAAATGTTTCATTTTTTTAATTGTATTTTTTCTTTCTGTTGGAAAAAGGGCTGCACAGTGGCTTAGTGGCTACCAAATCTGCCTTACACCACTGGGGTCCTTGGTTTGTATGTTTACCAGGACACTATCTTCATTGGGCCTGTTCTCCCTCCAAATTGCTATGTAAAATGATGGTACTATATGAATAACTGTAATAAATAAACACATATATTAATGACGATATATAAAAATAAATAATAGGGCTAAAGATGGACCATTTTTGGAACAAGAACAGGCTCAAAATAGTTGAAAGAAGCTTCCATAACCCTCAGGGGCCTTCTTTTGAATAAGGATGTATTATTAAAATGATTACAAAAACAAAATTAACAAAGAAAGTCTCATATTCTACACAGTGCTGCAGATAGCACAGAACTAACATTGTTACAGTCACAGAGTATTAATGAGCACAAGCAAGCACTTATTTTTACAGATGAGTTAAGAATGCGTGTAAAAAAGGGTAATCCTAAAATGACAGTGTTTCCTTGGAAGCAATTTCAAGCTCATTGCACTTGAAAAAACACCAAAACTACCTTAAAGCAGAACACTAGCTCTTACACACCAATCCACTGGGGTGTTTAAACCAGAGGCTGGACTTACAAAAAAGCTGAGAAGAGTGATGGAATGTGAAGAGGGTAAGTAAAATTGGGTTGTTTTTTTTTAGTACAAAGTATGTTTTTTTATTGAACAATAAAAAATATAACATGGAGTTTCACTTGAAGAAAACAATCTATAAGAACAAATTACAGAGCTATAGCATCAGCAACATGTGCTAAAGAGGCTTAAATAGGTGAGCACTTGTATAACTTTCATGTACACCACTGCAGAACTTGACTACAAGGAACAATTGAGAGATGAACTAGCAAATAACAAAAAAATCTAATGAGACTGAAGAAGTGCATACAAATACATTGTATAGAAAGCAGTTGTTAGTTAAATCAACACCGACAATGTTGTTCCTTAATTCTTTGTATCCAACAGAATAGCTGGATTGAATTTGGGGTAGAGTAAGAAGAGCCCTTTAGTAAGTGATACTCCAGATGGAAGTTTGTTTGAGCATGTTGAGTAAATATAGTAATTATTCACATAGACCCATATATCAAAATAAGGTGAAACCGTGAGCGCATAATGTAGATTAAAATCAATGGGCTGCCTTGACTAAATGCCCATTAATATGCATACAGTAACAAACTAAATGGTGTTGCAATGGTAACAGCAATGGAACGAAAGTGTGGAAGGGTCCCAAAGGTAGAGATGAACTATTGCACATCGTTCTTAAACTAGAAAAAAAATTGAACTTTTTATCATTGCAAAAACCAAAATAGATATAATTTTTTATTTGATGATTGCTTTAATTGTTTTAAACATATATGGATTTGTGTTTTCTTTTGCAGATGTTTTTTCCTTAGTTAATGCTATTGCCTTGAAATCATAGTCATTTTTGCTGTTTTTAAAAAGGATCCAGCATTCAGCTATAAATAAATCATTGCTTTGACTCAAATATCTCAAATTTGGAACTGGGCTGCGATCCCACACTCTATCCAAGACTTAAAATCCATAGCAAAATTATGCATTCAGCACACCTCATGTAACCGCATACTTTTCCTTCTAATTTTAGACATGGATTTATTATGTATGTATACATTTATTTTCATTTTATCTGCAATTCACCTAATATTGCCATCTAAATAAAAAGAAATGCTAGATAGAATTTTTAAACCAAAATTCTTGCAGTGTAATACCTTTGCTAAAATGTCCACTTTTTGAGATAAGAAATGAATAATAATTTCTTACACTAATACCATATCTTCTCATTAACGTTTGCATTTCAACAAATATAATATTTAGCAAAAATCATGCATTCCAGCACATGATCCATTCTGTTTGCAGTACAATAGATGTAATACGTGAAATCACTTCTTGATCCTGCAATGCATAATTGTCTATTTTAATACCAATTTAGATGTGTCTACTTCCAATATGCACTTCCAAATTTCTTAATTTTAATTTAAACACCTTTATATTAGGGATGTCCCGGTACCACTTTTTCAAGACCAAGCACAAGTAAAAGTACTTTCCTCAGGTACTTGCTGATACCATTAAACGATACTTTTTCTTAAAGGGACAATACAGAGTAATGATATTAGGGCACTTTCTTTACAATTATGAAGAACTGTTACTCAATCCATTATTTTTCAGCAATGGAGAATTGCAACCAGCTTTATAGGACCACAAATCTCAGCAATCCATGATTATTCAGCAATGCAGAATGAAAACCAGCAATCATGTCCTTTATAGTTGGTTGTCATTATTTATTGCTGTATAATCATTAATCCCATCAATCCATGATTATACTGCAATTATACATGGCTGTGTGCAGTCTCACCAGGGCTCCTTTTGGGTCTCACCGGGGTTGCGTTCAGATCTCACCAGGGGTGCATGTGGGTGCCGGGCTCTCCAGGCAGTCGGGCGGGTCCCGGACTCTGCGGGTTGGTCCTGGGGTCTCTGGGTGGTGCAGGTTGGTGCCTGGCTAGTGCTGGGCTCTGTGAGTAGGTGACAGGCTGTACGGGCGGTGTGGGGCTGTCCATTGCTGTGCCTGTCTATGTGGGAGCCAGAAAGGAGGAGGAGGAGATGTGGGGCTGGACTGGCATGGTCAAAGACTGCCTGAGGTCCCCAGCAGGCTGCCTGAGATCCCCAGCAAGCACGGGAACTCAGGCAGCCAAACCTCTTTCACAATTTAAAGGGCCGGTACCAGCCTTTAGTATGGTGCATTTTCACGTGAAAATGCCCTATATTGGCACCGATACGATACTAGTATCATATTGCGACATCCCTACTTTATATGATCTTTATAGCTTCAATATTGCAGCACTGGATTTTACAGATTTTTATTCCTCTTACTAAAACAAACTATATCTAGAAACGACTTACTATAGTTATACTATATTCATGTTTATATAAATGAGGTCAATGCATCCTCCAGCATTAGTCAGATAGTTATTTTCAATTATTTTTATTTTTAGTCTCCCATCTTTTTGTCAAGGTTTTGAGATTTTGTTGGTGGGATATAGCAGGACAACAACAAAAATAAACAAATTTTATTTTGAAAACAAGCATGAAACTAATTGTTCACAAAGGCAAGTTAGAATAGTTGAATTTATATTCATTTAAAAAGTTTTTTTTAAAGTAATGGCTACTGATATTATTCTATTTTTTTTTATATAAACCTTGTAGATGGGTAACATGTCTGAGAGCCATCTAAGACTTGTGTCTAAAGTAAGTTTTCCTCCTGTTTAGTACATGGTTTTAGAAAAAGCAGTGGCCATATGTTGAATTTAAGGAGTATTGAAAATTATTACTATTATTATTATTATTCAGGATTTATATAGCGCCAAGCACAGTGCTTTACAAAGAAAGCTTACACAATTGATTAGTAATGTTATAAACACTTTCACGTTAGGAAGATTTTTAAGAAGCCAATCAAGATAGATATATATATATTTAGAGCCATTATCGCCATCAGCAGCTGGAGACCATAGCAACAAATAAACTGTTTGCTATTATTTACACTGTGATTCTATCCAGAATAAGCCAGATTTCTGTGAACCATGAAGTGAGTATCCACAATAAGAACAATGTACTGTCTGAATACTTCCCTATGAATGCAAATTTACAGTGAATTCTTACACTACTGAACAGCAATGTAAACAAGGTTCTTCTAGTACTAAATATCCATGCACATGGCAATGGCAATGTATAGGTGGCAGTTATTCTAAATTGTAATGTAATGTGATTTGTATTTACACCCCTGGTTGCTAGTTTGTTCATTATTTGGTTTCAGGTTTTTTTATTATTATTATTGTTATTATTATTATACATGATTTATATATCCTCAAAATTTTGCTTTACAAAATAGGAGACAATACAGGTAATACAATTTCAATACAGGAGGGTTAGGGGGGCATAGCTCAAGAGATGCTTACAATCTAGTAGTAGGGGCAAGTGATACAAAAGATAACAATTGTGTAGGATGGTTTAATGGAAGAAGTACAAATATGTTGAGGCACAATAGGCTTGCCTGAAGAGATGAGTTTTTAATTATCACTTAAAGGGGGACAAAGTAGGAGATAAGAGGACAGATTGGGATAGGGAGTTCAAGAGGATGGGAGTCACTCTGATGAAATCCTGGAGGTGAGCATGGGAGGAAGTGACATGAGTTCTGGAGAGCATGAATATTCGGGAGGAGTGAAGAGGGCAGTTTGGGTGATATTTTTAGATGACTTTGTATGTTATTGTAATTATTTTGAATTTTATGTGTTGGGCAAGTGGTGGCCAGTGAAAGGACTGGCAGAGAGGGGTTGCAGATGCGGATCAATTGGTAAAGTGGATGAGTCTGGCAGCAGCATTCATGATAGACTGAAAGGAGGATAGCCTGCTTATTGTTGAGGTGAAATATTACAAGGAAGTGAATTGGAAGCTTTGCAGTGCCATTTGTTAAAAATGGGCAAATCTCGGAAATGTTACAGAGGCTGAGTGGGCAAGATTTAGATAGTGATTGGATGTGGGGCTAAAGGTGCCCATACACCTTACAATTATCTGCAGATTTTCTGTGGTCAGATGGAAAAAGTGCAACAGATTGGCCCAGGTGGAGATTACTCCATCCACACAGTTAAGTGTAGATGGAGGAATCTGTTGGACCTTTTCCATCTGACCACAGAAAATCTACAGATAATTGTAAGGTGTATGGCCAGCTTAAAAGGAGAGCTTAGAGTTAAGGATTACACTGGGCACGCTGGCTTAACGGGAGGGGTTGATGGCAGTGTTGATTGTGATGGACAAGTCAGAGGAGGGGACACAGAGAGGAGGAAATTTTATAACCTCGGTTTTGGACAGATTTAGTTTGAGGAAGTGGTGTGACAACCATGTTAATATGATGAGTAGATTAGTGATGCTGAGGAGATAGAAGGGGTGAGCTGATGGGTGGAGAGATAGATGTGTCATCAGCATAGAGATGGTATTAGATAATATCCTTTATTATTGTGTCATAATAGCATAATTGTTCTAGAAATTTTAATCTCGTCAGCAGTTTCTCCTGCTTTTCCTGCACATTATCTGTGTAAATTCCCCTCCAATGAGGCTTTATCATGTACCTGAATGGAGACTTTACTGAGAAGGGGGCTACCTGTGCATCACTCTTCCACACCTCTGGAGGTGGTGACAGGGAATGTAAGGATGGGGAGAGGCGCAGGTGCTTGTACTGGTGGCTGGCCAGTTTTCGTAGAGGTGCTTGTGTGCGTTGGATCAGCTGGTAAGTCTGCAGGACCAGGATCACACCGGGACCTATTGGAACCAGATCAGGCAACAGGTGGGAGGCCGGTGAAGGACTGGCGGGATGAAGTGGCTTAGAGTACTGGTGGAACAATGCACTAAGTGGCAAGCCAGGAGTGAAGTCAGGTTCAAGCCGGGGTCATACACGAGAAGCCGAATCTTGAAGTGCTGAATCACAGATTAGGTGCAGGGTCAGGAGTCATAAGCCAGGGTCATACAGAGGAGAGAAGAGAGTAGAGGTACCAAATCAGGAGGAGGATGTGGAGTCAATGATCACAAGACTGGTTCAAACACAGGAGATTAGGAATGCAGGAACAGAATGCAGGGCACATGGGGACAAGCTGATGACCACTCAGCAACTTGATCATGGCCTTAGTTTAAACAGAGATGCCTGCATGCTAATGAGTGTGCAACTGCATGCTAACAAGCGTGCGCCCATATGCTCTCGTATGTGCGCTATTGCGCATAAACATTCCCAGACCAGTTTGCAGGTAAGTCTCTTACAGGCTTTCTGGGTTTTCCATAATGTCCTGACTTTTGAACTTCAGAATTGATTGTCTACTCACAAAGTTAGAGTGTGGATAGTTATTATAGCAATACATTTTGCAGACCTAGTACCAAGATATAGGGGTTGATTTACTAAATGAGTAGAGCATGTTTACTGTGTGAAGTGAATTTTCACCTTGCAAGCGGATCTTTACTTCCTTTAGTGAATGCAGTAAAAATGCAGTTTGCAAAGAATACTCATGTTTAAGAAAAATAAAAAAAAACTGTATTTCTGCTTGCACATGATTGGAAGATTGAACTCAGCAGAGCTTCACCTTATTTACTAAGCTAAGGGAAAAGTCCATTGCACTGTATTTAGTAAGTAGCCAAATGGCAAGGAATTAGTTGCATGTCCCTTTTTGCGGTAATTTTGAACTTGTAAATAGTGTAAACAAACACTGCCTGCTGTGCCTCTTTGATGTGTGAGGAACCCATCCACCCGCTGCCAAGCTAGAGCATCCACAAAATATTTATGGGGGAGTGCACATTATGCAAATGTTGCATTGCGATAAAGTTACAGCAAATTCATGTTTTAAAATGTTTTCATGCACCACTATCTTGGAACGGGCTTGGGCCCCTTTAAGGAAACCTTGATGTTGCAACTGACCAGGGTCTGAGTTAAATAATTCATAAGTGAAAGTGAGTCAATCATCTAAAGTACAGAAACCTATACATGTTCCCCCAAGAACATATCATAACATTGTATGCTTACCAGAAAATGGTGTAAAAACACAATAATTTACCTCCTTGTAACATAAACACATGTCCGGTTAATCTGAACACTTTGTAACCCTGCGGTTACAGAAGGAAACCATGAACATAACAGATACCCTAATGATACACAATTAAATGTCAACAGCTCATTTACATCCATAGAGATGCAATATAGAGAATATGAATAGACAGTCGTTATCACAACTAACGCATAGCCATGCTGTGAAGGACAGAGATAAAATATTTTCAATAGTGTGGCTCTCACACATATCTATGATCCACAAATAATTGTTGATCACACTTCAGCATGAAGCATACAGCATATTTAGTCATATAAATATAAAGCATTTTAAACTGGACAAGTGTTAAATAGATAATACTGTGGATGACCAAGTCTTAAAGTCCATCACAATGCTGACAGTGCCATGCAAACAGTGAATAGTTTGTAAAATATAAATAGCATAATAAATAAAACATAGCTATTGTACTTAAACTTATACTATTGATTAAAGTGGACAATAACTTTACAAGCATGCAGGAATATATTTTCAACCTGACATGATGTAAAGCAAAACAAGTTCTAATCTTTCATATTAAAAAGCCAATTGAATGACTTTTCCTAGGCTGAGATGTTGTATTTAGTCTGGCACGAGAATGCATTTTTCTCCTCTCCCACAGTGATCTGAAAAATTATAAACTGGAAGCAAGTAACAAGGTGAGGAGCTGCAGCAGGGGCTGATCTGTTTAGGATGTGTAAATACAGCCAAGAAATGCAAAGGATTTACATGATTGTGTCATCTCTGAGCTGGCATTTTAGTCCAGGAAGTAGATACTGATCTTTAGTAATGCGTGAACAAAGATGGCTTCATCCTTCTGGGCTAAAATAGAGGCAAACAGAAAGCTTTTGGAGGTCTCCGCTCTTCTGGTAGCAGTACAGATACATATAGGTTTAGTGAGAAGGTTAAGACAGAACTGCAAAGCAAAGCAAATAATCTCTGAAAAAACACACATACAGGGTTATAAAATTTAGGAAGTTAGCCAGATAAAAAGAGAGACGTGGGCTATTGGGAGTTGCATAGGTATGAATAGTCATGAAGCCATTTAATAGTGATTGTATCAGTCAGTTCAGTATCTCTTCCATCAAACAGAGTTATCACTCCTAGTTCAAAGCTTTTCCTTTACTATTTTTAAAGTTCCCTTTAAGAACCAAAACATTCATGTCTTCCACAGAGTGATCTGGTTGTGAGAAGTGATGTCACGGGATTGCAGAAATCATCTTCCTTATGTTCTTTTATGGTATGTCTATGTGACTTCATCTCCTTTTTGGTAATGTCTGACCTAGTTCATCCCTTGTTCCACTTGTATTGCATAAAAGGAGATATACATTAATACTGAAGTGCAGTCGTATTATCCATTCATATTAAATGTTTTGTTTGTGTGTGTGTGTGTGTGGCACCTTTTGACAGATGTATGTGGCTGCACAGTTTGCAGAGTTTCTTGTTGCAAGATTTTAATCCCTTGTTTGTCTCATTGTAGTTTTATGTCACAATATCCAGAAATCCGTGCCGAATTTTCTCTTTGCTCGTATGGTTCTGTGCTGTCAGCCTATGGTGTTTCACAAGGCTGCAGCCATTTGGCACTCCTCCTTTACTATTCAGTACTTCCTCACTTGTTGCTCTTGGTGCAAGCAATAAGTCTTATGCCTTGTTCCGTACCCCTTGTGTCTCTAGCAATCCCCATGATCTTTATTTGCGGTGCTTACTTATGATCCTTGTGCCTTTGGCTTCCCTGTACAGCTGGTATCTCTGTTTGGCGTTATCCCCTGCTTTGCTCTTTGCGCCCCTAATATAGCATTTCAGTGTTTACCTTTAGTATATTGCTGCAGACCTTAATTGCTTTCACCTGTGTGTTGTGAGTCTCTCTATACTGCCTTCATTGCCTCACTACTTCTGTGTTTTCCCTCTCCAGCCTTTTTGTGTTGATTCCTCCTGTTTACTTGCTTTTTTGTACTTTAGCCTAACTTTCTCTTTCGTACTGTAGTTCCGTCACTTACCTTTCGGTGTATCTTCCTTCTGCTTTGCAGTCACCCCTTTACTTTTGTGCTCCTCTCGTACCCTGTAGCTGTGTTGGATTCTTTCTTACTGATCACTCTCATGTACATTTATCTCATTACCTGCTCTTCCTATTCTTCCTTTGTCTGCACACCCCTTGTGTGCATATATTCCTTTATGCTTCTTTATGTACTTTTCCCTCTGTTATCCTGCTTCTTTGTATGTGTGCAATACACATCTCTGGCTTACTTTTGTACGTTACACCTTCCTGCTCCTAGGTGTGCCTTTAAGCTACCCTCGTGTGTCCTTGCTTAGCTACCCTCTTCAGTATGCTCTCTGTTGTTCTGCTTTGCATTTTGTACCTTTGCTTGTGACTTTCTCTCTCATTGTGTGCAACTGCTCCTATCTTCCTCCTCTTGGTTTCAAGTTTCATCCCTACCTGTTATTTGTATCCAGTTCCCCGGTGCTTCAACTAGTCCTTTGCATCTGTGTGGGTGCGCTAGAGGGCCTCAACCTGGATGGTTAACTAGAAGCGCAGAACCTTCTTAGGTTCTGTGCTTCTAGTGTCCCCCCGATAATGCAGAGACCATTAGTTCTGCTCTCCCTGTGACCAACATCCCAGATACCCCTCCTGTCTGTGACTCCTACCAACTCCACAAACCGTGACGCTCACGTACCCTAATGCCCCGGTCCCAAGACCGTGACATTTTAAAGCCCATTTCTACCTTTGCAGAGGTATTTAAAGAAAAAAAATCCCAGCAATGTACCCTAAGTGAACATGAAGCAGGCATATGCAGTTGCTTTATATAAATGCAGAAACCTAATTTTTTGTTAGCTTTCCTCATTCTATCCTCATGGAAATGGCTGCCTCTGTGCTGTGCAAGTGATGTGTGTTAGTACAACTGAGCTCTCTCTGTGAGCTCTCCAGCCCCATTCATTAACATTCATAGTGCCCCCCCCGGACAGTGTATTGTGTGTAAAGGCATAGTTGGTGTGTTAGTGATTGTGTTACACAGAATCACAGAAGGAGGGGGGCAGCTGTTTACAGCCTGCTTTACTCTCTGACCCCCATGTAAGATCGAGTTTCCTGTGGAAAAAAATTTGCATTTGTAGGATTTAGACCTAATAAAATGTTCATAGAAAATGAAGAAAGTATGCAATGTGAGTCATGAAAATGTGCACACATATACATCATTACTGCACCTCTACATTACCATAATAAATGCTAATCACTTACAAAGATGGACATTAAGTTTCCTCCTTATTAGTTGATGCCTCACATTAGTTGCTTGTCTGAAGATCAGCCTTAGGGTTGGTTGGAAGATATCTTTCAGAGTGACAGCTTTGTTGCTGTAAATCCTTTCTTGTGGAAGGATTCTATGCCTACTCTATTAGTACTCTTGATGTTTTATCAGTCAGTGGTTTCCTGTATATTCAGGGCAGTTTGCAAACTTCCTAGACACCACTGTAGCCATCAGGGATGACAGAGGTGCTTGAATGGTCCACTTTTAGTTTAAATCCAGGGTAAAACATAAAAAGCAAGGTGTGATTTTTTTGGTTTTTGTTTTGTTTTTTTTAGATTTTCTTCTCCTGCCATAAGCATAAGGGATATTGTTATGCTATACAGAGATTCTACATCCGTTGTCACCAGCAATGTATTTGGGGTAACTTGCTGTATATAGTGCAGCTTGTTCAGAAAATTGGTAGTAATTGTATTTCAAATACCCTCTCATTGTTATTGCATCAGTTAATATAAGTTTAACCTAGTCAGTTTATCTGCACTGTTAGGTTAAAAAGCATTACCCACTTCAGGGCTGCAATATAGATCTACATGTTGTGATCCCAAAGTGCTAAAAACCAATATGCTGCAGAAGCTGTAATGTTGGTACCTGTCAGGGTACCATGCACAGGCGTCCTCTCACCACATACAGGTACCCACGCAGGACGACCAAATTTATATGACCACACTGGATGAGGTTATGCACAAGGTTTATTTGTTACACAGCAAACAAACTACAAACCCCCACCGGTTTAGCAGTGAAGTAATAAAACCACAGTTGGACCAAACACACCTGCAGCCAGGGGGGAACAGCAACAAGGAGGGATAACAGGACTGCAGATAGACAGCAGGCCTCAGGATCCAAGAAGAGTGGTCGGGGTAACAAGCCGGGTCGTTTACAGGAGGGCAGCAGCACGGTACAGTAACAGGATCCAAGAAGAGTGGTCAGGTAACAAGCCGGGTTGTTAACAGGATGGCAGCACGGTACAGGGACAGGATCCAAGAAGAGTGGTCAGTTAACAAGCCGGGTCAATGACAGGTTTGCAGATAGGAAGCAGGGTTCAGGTTCCAAGGCACAGGACATGGGAGTCAGTCAGGTGCAGGCAACGCAATACTGAGCCACCTTCCTGACTGCAGGGAGGGCCTAAATACCCTCACAGGAAGCACCAGGTGATGGGATGATCAGCCACAGCCTGGGCACACCCGCAGGTGAGTACTGGAGCTGCAGGTTTCCAGCACCACCCAGTGGTGGTCTGGTTCCTGGCAGTTCCTGGCTGCTGGAGACACCCGCAGGTGAGCACAAGAACTGCAGGACCTGGCTCCAGCGCCACCTGGGGGTGCTTTGGATCCTGACAGTACCTTTGTTTTCAGCTGACTTGTTGGCTTTCTCATACAGGTGACTGTGCAACTGTGGAGCCACCGAATCACTTGTATCCTGCTAAAAAAGTGCGCCCACCCCTCCACTGCTGCTACCATCCCTTATGTGGGAATGGCATAGTGGATGTGTGGCTGCATAAGTGGGAGATAAGCACACTTCCAGTGTCTGATCTAACCTCTGCTTACAGAACCTGGAAGCGACAATGTTTTAGTCACTTCTGATTTCAAGCTGTCATTTCTCTAGCGGCATTGGCTGGAGAAGAAGCTGATAAAGTATTATCTATGCTTCTGTGGGGTCAATAGGTGACAATAACCACCTATGTGATAGCAATATGTGTAAACAAAAAAAATATTTTATGTTTTCCAAAAATATTGGGTACTGTATTCCGTTTGTGTGCTAAAATTAATTTTAGTGTTTTGTTTTTTTATTTCAATGTGATAGACTTTTTTGCAAATATCTTGCAACATAGAAAACTTGCAACTAGCAATTTTAATTATAAAAGACCTCTGCTTTCAGAAAATATCCAATTGTGTAGAGGTTTTGGCAGTTTTCTAGCCAAAAATTCCAATGTTAATGTGTGGGAACATTTAAAAATTGCTCCAGAAGCAATGTGGTTAAAGTAAACTATAGATTTATTTGATTAACTTGGATGTAGCCTTCAAACATGTGCAAAAGTTTCAGAGAATATGTAAGGGTTTTACACATTTTTGTTATGTATTAATATATTAAAGAGTAAAGTTAAGCTTAACTTTTTTTATTATTATTATTATTACCTGCCTATAAAGAAAAAAATTCCAGATTTTTAGATAGCTGGCTTACTGCTGTGCCCTACTGACCGGAATAACAAGATCCAAGGTTAAACATACAACTAAATGAGTCAGCGCAATGACTCAAAGAAGAAGAAATTCTCTCCTTCTGCTAGAGTTGGAATCATCTAGAACTTCAGTCTACAGGAGCAGTTAACAAGTACAGAGCTAGTAGATATGAAATTGTGGTGCTTTCTGAAATTAACCAGTGCTTCAAAATCCTTCACCAAAAACTAAAAAGAAAACTCACCCGATACGTCAACCTCACAATTTTTAAGGGGTGAATATATTGCCTAAAATGGAGAGTCTAATTCAGTAACATATGATTTGCATCCAGTGCCAAATCATATTTCAAATGTCAACCAATAAATAACCTCCTCACAAAATAAGAAATTGACCCCTATACTACTAGAAAGTTACAGAACCTTACAGTTACCCATTAGTGAGAGTGCCATCTAACTTTTTTTTAAAACATCATAAAAACAAAAAATACATATAATTTAAAAAAACAGGAACAAAACTCCCTGTGCCATTTAATGATGAATGGAGTTGGTGGGAGGATGCAAATCACACAATGGGGGACCTGTTCTGAGGAATCCTTAAGGGATGCTTTGACAACAATAAAATAGTGGTGTTGGGAGCATGAGTGGTGAATACTACAGTTCTTTCATACAGGGGCACAACTTTGTTTTTACCTTAGTGACAGCTTTTTAAGCTTACATATATTTGCTTACATTTTGCCTTCCCTGTCCCCCTATTTTTTTTATTTGAATGTATACGTATATACGGTATGTTTTACCACCTCGTCTGGCACCCCCTAGCCTGGCACAAAGATTCACTGATGGATAGGGCTGTCTGCCAGCAGCTTTGTCATCTTAATCAGACAACAATGGCAGGGCTTCATGTACTATGATGGAGCAGTAGTAAACTGTGTGGCAGTGTAAGCCAATACCACGGTGTTAGGTGGCCTCAAAGTCACCCAGGGTTCTCAGCCAGAGGGGCTGAGTGGCTCCAGGAAGACAGTACGTGTACCAGGAGAGAACTGCCTTTTCAGTTATTTCCAGGTTGTCTGGATCATAGTTGGGATCCTGGAGCCAGGAGATTTCTTAGAGCTCTGGGTGGGATGAAATCTCCATTCCTGGGTCCATGCTTTGGTAGTGACCAGCACCTGATTGTGCACCTGTGTACATCCTTCATGAAGAGTGTCCTGGGATGTGTTCAGGGCCCCACCTGTGAGTCAGGAGAGCTCCACCCTGGGGAGTGTTGGAGTTGTGTGTGTGCAGGGAGCACACGGACACAGACCACCTCGGGTGCATGCTAGACGCACACGGAACAGCCAGGGGTGGCTGGGAGAGGTCAGGAAGGTCGGTGACCCGAGGACCTGCGGTACAGTCTGCTAAGAGAGCAGAGTGAGGGCTCACGAGGGGTGAGCAGCGTGAGTGTCTTGTAGCTGAGGAAAGCTACAGAGCCATAACAAGGACTGTCTTATGTTGCTGTTTCAAGCTATTTTGTGTTTGCCCTTTCAATAAACTGTGTTTCCTTGACTTACCTGGACTACAGTGGAGTGTCCTTGTTACAACTGATAAGGTTATACCGCTACTCTCCCTTCCTATGAGCATGTTCAGGAAGAGGGACCACCAACTCCATAACATCTGCATAGAATTCACATGTATTATAAATAAATATTCTCTAAAATTACCAGGGCTACATGTACAATGATCAACTGTGAGCATGCTCAGAAAGGGAGAATGGCAACTCCAATAGCAAGGCAGACAAATGCATACCTGTACTAAATAGCATTTTATATAAGTCTAGGGCTCAGCATTTAAGATACACGGGAGCAAACCTTTGTACTCAGGTCATTGTAGATAGAAATAGAATATGGCTCTGTCACCCTGCTGCTGAAATACTGAAACAGATTAAAGTGTATGTGCAGACATGGACAAATATGTTGGTCCCCTTCAATGTAAAAAGAACCCACAATTTTCTTTGAAACTACTTGAAACTGGCCAAAGTAATTGGCATCTATATTTTTTTCAATTCTATATTGAATGGAAATTTAAAAGCAAAGTCTGGCATTTTATTAAGAATATTTTAAATAAGAAAAAGCTATTAAAACTGGAATGGACAAAAATGATGGGGCCATTAACCTAATATGTTGTTGTACAGCCAGAGGCAATCACTGCAAACAAGCATTTCTGGATCAATAAAAACATGTCAAAATATAAACTTAATTGTACAATAGTAAACAGTTCCTGGTTTGTCAGCTGTTATCTCTGTGTTCTAAATGAATATGGAAGAAACAACAGGTTCCCACTTGACTACACATCCCGGATCAGCTGAGAAACCATATGATCAAATAAATATTCTTTAAACAAGACTAATGTAAAGTATAAAAAGTAAATTTATTTCAAGAAAATATATAACCATAATTTACCAAATGTGCACACATATGCCCCCCTCCCCAACAATAACAAAACCCCTCCCTGTAAAAACACAACACATGTTAGACCAGTTGGGTTCCTGGTATGGGCCTATATATAAAAAAATCATACACATGTTTTGTGTTAATTTATACAGTATCCGTGTGGTGGGTGGTGGTAATTATCTCAATCCATGAAACTCATAAAACTCCAAACTCAGACATTGGGACAATAGGCACTAGATGTAATATAGTCCAACTACTGGGTATGTAATCCAATGTAAGGTATCAGAGATAGGTGAATTTGTATCCACTGAAGAAAGTCTCAATAGACATGATTATATATGAAGGTGAGTTAAGCTATGCTTCCTGAGGTGCTTCCTGTGAACGAACCCTGCTACACAGTATATCTGATTCTTACCACCAGTAAGAATGATTGCAGTCTGAATAAGAAGAATTATATATGTAGATGAGTGGTTGTGCTTCCCATGAAGGCACCCTAATACACAATATTTCCCACCAACTTGTGTATGGAAATATCCTTCCTCAGTTGCAAAAAGACTTTGAAAGCGAAAACAGCAGAACACCAGTAAAGATAGTGGCATGCAGATCCACTTGGATTCTTCCACTATCAAACATTTCTGTCAATTTCTCTGAATTCAGTCTGGTGTATAGTCACTATTGAAAATGAAAAGAAACAAGTTGAAGTGGATCTCATTAATCCTGAAATTCCTAGGTCCATACTGTTAACCATTGCTACTGAGGATCTCCATGTTATCTTCATGAAAACAGCACTATCGTTGAATCACCACATTCGCCACACAACAGAAACCCAACGGCCATGAAATGCTGTACGACAAATAGCTAACACATTTCAATCTTTAAAATAACTTCCTTGGAGCTAGTACAGCTTTACAGTGTTTTAAGTTTGAGTTTGTGTACGGAAAACCCATGACCTCTGACTGAGCTTTCTTACACAGGGAATTCCTTTTCACAGTGGGCATGGTATTTTTTTTCTAAAAGCTTCATTTTTTCATCTGTAAATATAGAGTTCATCTGACTTGCCAAAAAGATCTACATGGTTATTCACAAAAGGGTGAAGAGTTTGGAGAAAGCCAGGGAAGTGAGCAATCTAGGACAGCATAGCTGATTTGGGAAAAAATCTCCAATTCAGCTCACTTTCCAGTTCAGCCAAGTTGTCCTAGATTGTTCACATCTCCTGCCTTCTCCAAACTCATCACCCTTTTGTGACTAACTCTGTTAGTTTTCTCTGCTGCTCAGGACAATATGTAATTTCGCAAATTGCCAATAAGTAATGTAGCAAATTCCAGTCTGATGGTTTTCATGGGTTTTTTCTCTTCAACAGCCCATCAGATGGTGCGAGAAGATACTGATGTATCTTGACCTTGGAGTTTTGCTTATATTTATTTGGTTAATTTTCCTCTTGTGGCCACATCCAGGGAGTTTGGCTACACTCCCAAGGACCTTAAACTTGTTAATAACATTTCAAACTGTAGTCACAGGAACATCAAGCTGCCTGGACATCATCCTATGGACTTTTTCCTTTGACATACTGGTCTATAATTTTCTTTCTAATCTCCTCAGAAAACTCTCTTCTCTGCTTTTTTCTTGTCATTGTTCAGTATGGTGCACATGATGATACTAAACAGCAGTGACTAAGTTTCTCCATTTAAATAGGCTGTCTAATGACAATATTTAGGATGCATAAGATACCGATGACAGAAAACGGTTAGAAATGTCATTGTGATTCAGCTATTTATCATCTTTTCTAAGGATACCATCAAATCTGTCCAGGCCATTTTAAAATATATTTGTAGAATAAGCAATAATGTATGTTTTATACTTTTCTTTGCTTTTATCTATGACATAACAAAGGCATGCAGGTATACATCAGACAATCGCTTTTAATTTAGTTACTTTTCAGGAGGAATTAATCATTCTTTCAGTGAGCTGTAAGGAAACCAACAAATGTGTCCATGTCTGTAAACCCCAAAATTATTATTCATTGTTTGGCATTATGCCTTATTGCCTACCAATAGTCAGCTCAATTACCAACTTAAGGAGTGCTCAGGAAAGGTTTATGAGGTTGTTGCTAAAGTTATTTTGTAAAGACAAATGTATACTCTTAGGCATGTTGCCAAACATACCTAAAAATGGATTTTTGGTTTACATGCAGAGACTTTAGAGCCCAAGATGGTTTAGGTATCTCATTTATCTGGTGCACGAGCAGCTTTAAAAGAAACCTGTTTACATACTGCTAACTATGTGCAATGTGGCTGCTGCATTAATAATTGAAGGCATATTGTATTGAAATGTATTTAGACTGGTTATAATAGAAAATTATTTTGCATCTGAAATGTTCCAATGTATTTGGGATTTTTCTTTAGAATTTCAATTGTATTTCAGCATTCTATAGAGCCAGTAATATACTGTAGAATGTATGTTAAAGAATCGCTCATAGCAATTGTTGATATTGCTTAATTATGCCTCATCTTTGAATAGATGTGTAATGTGATGTGTAACCATTTATTACATTTCTCAGAGTCTTGACAAAGTAATTATGTAACATCATAATTATAAAGCTATATCTTAGTCAACGGTAGGTATACATGTTTGAGTGATAAGAATGTCTAAAACAAAAGGATAAAGTCTTTAAATCTCTAAAAAAACAACATACCCATAATATGCCCACGCATAAACATGGCCAAGTTAATTATCTTATTGGCTGCCATGTTTTACATGACAGAATTTTGCTGAAGATAGCTAAATAGATATAAGCAATTTTTAATACTGAAGGTTGAAATCAACTACTTACAAATACTAACTAAAATATATATTGTAAATATGGTGTATGATGCCATTATTAGTTTTTTTTGCTTTTTTCCATGTTGTCTAATTCAACACATAAGAGAGCCAGGTCAGTTTTATTTTCCATCCATAATGCATTCCATCTGTGCTCCATTTCTTTTCACATCCTGTCCTGAGGACACAAAAAGTGAAATCTCTCCAAAGTGAGGTGAACCTGCTCTTGTCCTCAATGAAAGATTTCCCTGCTATTTCTGTTTTATATATGCTTTTTACTGGATTTTGCATTTGTGCGAAACATACAAATAAACAAATACACAATTTGTGACACAATTAGACACAATTATAGATCACACAATAAAAAATAACGTTATAACAGTCTTTCATCTTTAAACTACTGGGTGCACAGAAGGTGTTGGAACAAGCGTGGTTAAACCATACAATTTGTGAAATATTCACAGCATACTAGCTACATTAAGAATTGTATCTCCTGAGTTAGTAACCACTGTATGATGAATTCATTAGAGGAGAATTAGTCCATGGACCCCAAAACTTACCAAACTCCTGAGCCCCTATTACTATATAGAGAAAGGGCCAAATCAGGTTTTCCCTTAATGGTGGTAGAAGGACCGTTTCTGTGTGAGAAGAATGGATTTTGTGGCATAGAAGTATAGAGCTAATAGTTTATTGGGTTGGGAGGAGAGCTGCAGATCACCTACCAACCCTCTGCTATTACCGTTTTGTTTGTAAAAGTTTACATTTGTGCTCACTTCTAGTTCTAGTGACATTAATCACTAGAACTAATACAGAGGATGACTCTTCAGGGACAAAGACAGCAATAAAAACGTAACAGGTTGTTTTAATCATTCCCCATTCTATCTAAAACAAAACAAGTTTTCTATTAGATATACCGTACCTTAAAAAGCAACTGCAGTCAATAAATAAAATAAATAACATCATCCTGGGTCGGAATGCAGCAGATGCCATTCAAGGAAAGGAACACTGACCAGACTCCTGCCTATCACTATGGAGTTGGGACATCCAGGGAAGCATGTACAGAAAAACAAAAAGAGTACTAAAAGGGGTACAGATAAGGGAAATGACAGTGGAACTGACTGAGAGCCATGAGAAGCACAAGGATGACATATTGAAAAGAAAATACAGTGAGGAATACTAAGCAAACTTTTAGATCTACATAAAACATAACAGAGAAACAGGGAATATATACTGAAGGGAAGGAGAAATGGGGAAAAAGAAAAGCAAAGTTCTGAGGGGCTCAGGTTGAGATTATTAAAGGTCCAGAAGTGAGGAGTCAAAACTTGAGAGGTGGGCATACAAGATCTATGGCTGCCAAATAGTGAGAACTTTTGCATGGGTATTGGCTAATGTTACAGTAAGTTTTTCATTAATCATGATAGCGGACAATATATTTTTGACCACCGAAAAAACAGAGTTGGGGAGTGCCAGGCTCTGGTTATAGTCAACCTCGCTGTGATAAATATATGTTGAACCAATGCCCATTTGGATTGAAGCAAGGTGGAAACTGGTTTGCTAAGGAGGGCTTCCACTGGATCTTTAACTAGGTTTGTATGCAGTAATGTATGATGAGGTGATAAACCCGAACCCAAAGCCTAGATACCATTGGACAGGTCCAGCATATGTATCAGGATAATTTGGAAGAAAGCTAGTAAGGCATTCAGGAGTATAATACCACCAATACAGTACTTTATAAGAATTTCCCAATATCAATACATTTGTAGAGGATTTTGCAGTCATCAGCCATATCTCCTGACAGTCCTCAAGAGTCATTGATGCAGTCAAGTGGGGGTGGTCTTAGCAGATAACAAAGAATAAATTAAAGATATAATATCATTAGTGTAAGGCCTTGTTCACACCAAATGCAGAGCAGATCTGCATGAGTTTCTGCACACGCAGTGCAGTGGGTTGTGCCTAATTTTTTATGCATTTTTTTTGTTTAAAATGGGCTTTCAGTGCATTTCCAGGCATTTGCATGCATTTTGATGCATTTGCATGCATCCCAAAGCAGGTCCAGAGCAGGTAAAATAGGGCCTGCTGCAGTTTTTCTACCTGCTCTGGACCAGCTCTGGAACTGAACGCTGCGATGTGAACTGGAGCTAAAAAATACCATTGGAATTGGAGTTTTGCTCCGGTCTGTAACTGCTCTGCTTTGCACCTGCTCCACGCTTGGTGTGAACAAGGCCTAAGGGTCAGAACAACATCTATCCTCAAAGGTAGTAAGCGTGGAGGGGAACACACTCAAAAAAGACTAGTAAGCTGAAGTTATCGGAAATTTTGCCGTAGAGGGATATTACACAATTCAAAAAAGTATTGGGAGCTTTTGCTTCCAGAGGGAGAAAGTAAGGAATAGATGAGATTAAAGTTCTGGGATGTCCACCAAATGAAGAAAGCAATGTTATCTTAACCCAGGGGAAACAGGAGCAAGCGGAAAATCTTCAACTATGGAAGATATGGAGAGGCTGCTATCAAGTTTTCAAAAAGAAAGCTGATGGAAAATTGCCAACATATAATTAGCAATAGGGTGAGAGGTACACAGATAACATATACTTGAGAACTTGCTTTAAGAAATGTTTGCTGCTAAATACTAAAGATTAAAATAAACAAAAATAATACAACAAGAATAATGTAATAGTACAACAATAAAATAGTCAGTGTGCAGAAATATGTGCCTGTGTATAGTAAATTGTCTTTCCTAGAGTTAAAATTGAATGAGTAAATAGAAAAGAAAATGGTGTAAATGTGCACATGCTAACAGTTAGTGAACTGTGATGCCCCTTGTGTGTGGAGTACATCCTCTGGTGTGTTGGACAAAGTGAAGGATGTGGAGTGGGAGTTTCTGATTAACACTCTCCCTCTGTGATTTGTATGTGATAGGCAAATGTCCAGTGGATACATTTATTTGTCATAAAAAGCAAATAACATAATAAAAATGATTCACAGTGTGCAGCCCATACATACAATTTCATGCACAAATTAAACATAAAAATGTTTAATTTTCTAACACCATTTTACCATTACTAATCCATATAAAGCTGATCAAAAACCTTTGTTCAGCATAATTCTCCTTACCTACTTCTCAACTTCTCAGAACTGGAGCATTTTAAAATATCACCAGTTGTCTCTGGACATTTGAACAAGTTAAATCAGAATTGCAGCAGATATTAAAATAATACATTTCTTTAAATACAACTAGGGGTCTATCACTATATGTGAATATATCAGCATTCACACAAAAAATGTGAATAATACCCTTATGAATGCTTTTGAAAAATACAATTTTCTGATATTCAACTTGTCTAACATTTAATCCTAAAAGAAAATAACCTAAGTTGTACTTTCAACCAGAACAGAAAATAGCCTAAAATAATAGCCTAAGAACATTTGATTAGAAGAGAAAATGTCTTAACTTTTGAATTTGCCTTATTTGTGTCCCAGAGTCACAACTTATACACTCTGCAAAAAATCCTAAAACTAATGAGCGAATTCTGGTTAATTCACACATGACAAATGGACATGCAATTTCACTAGATGAATAGCTATGCAAATTTTAAATAAAAGACCTCCTAGTCTTGCGGTCGCCAACCGGTGGTCCGTGGACCCCTGGTCACCCGCAAGAAAATTTTGGCGGTCCCCAGGTCCCTCTGATGCCGTGCAGGCTGGGCCATCATCGAAGCGACACAGAGGCTCCGGGGCTGCCTCTCACTGACTCAAGCAGCGGCTGTCACAAGGAATGCGCAGCTCTCAGTACAGTGGGGCTCTGCAGGAGGCGGGGCATCTCATCAGTACCCGGACTGAGCAGGCTGTGGGACATAGAATAAGTGGGGAGAAGCCAGGTAATGGTGACCGACGGCAGGGCCAGTGGCAGATTCGATAGGGGGAAAACAATATTATTACTGGGCCAGGGCTGATGGCACTGCTCCCTCCCTCCACCAGCGCTGCCACTCCTGCAGGCACACCCGCACCTATGTATGTATGTATGTATGTATGTGTATATATACTGTATGTATGCATATATATATATATATACTCATATTTTTTGTTTCCTCATATATAAATATATGTGTGTGTGTATATATATTATATATATATATCACAGAAGTGAGTACACCCCTCATTTTTTTTTAAAGTATTTTATTACATCATTTCATGTGACGACACAGAAATTACACTTTGCTACAATGTAAAGTAGTGAGTGTATGCCGCATACTGCATCAAATTGGCCTGCATGGCTGTCATCCCAGAAGGAAGCCTCTTCTAAAGATGTTGCGCAAGAAATCACGCAAACAGTTTGCTGAAGACAAGCAGACTAAGGACATGGATTACTGGAACCATGTCCTGTAGTCTGATGAGACCAAGATAAATGTATGTGGTTCAGATGGTGTCAAGAGTGTGTGGAGGCAACCAGGTGAGGAGTACAAAGTAAAGGGTGTCTTGCCTACAGTCAAGCATGGTGGTGGGAGTGTCAGGGTCTGAGTGCTGCCGGCACTGAGGAGCTACAGTTCATTGAGGGAACCATGAATGCCAACATGTACTGTGGCATACTGAAGCAGAGCATGATCCCTTCCCTTCAGAGACTGGACCGAAGGGCAGTATTCCAATATGATAACGACCCCAAACACACCTCCAAGACGACCACTGCCTTGCTAAAGAAGATGAGGGTAAAGGTGATGGACTGGCCAAGCATGTCTCCAGACCTAAACCCTATTGAAGTAGTGGTGATATCGAAGTAGTGGGGAGGCCTCCCTTGCTCCTTGAAGTCTCTGGAAATGGAGACAGAGACTTGGTGGACATCGAGTGGCACGGGTGCCAGGGGTGCGGAGTCCGAGATCCGAGCCGAGGTCAAGTCCACTCTGGCAACGAAGTACACAAGGGTTAATCAGAAGAATGGTCGAGATCCAAGCCGGGGTCTGCGCCAATCTGACAGCTGAGTACAAAAGGGGCAAAGAAGTAGAATGGTCAAGGTACAAATCTGAGGTCAATGGCAGGCAGCAATCAAGAGTAGTCAAAGAGGTTTCCAGGTCACAACAAGTTCAGACAGATCACACACTAGCACAGGGATGAGGGGGGACTGAAGATAATCCAGCAATTTGGCAGTGTCTGGGCTGGGCTTATATAGGGAAGTGATGATTGAAGTTTGAGGTCACTTCCTGTGCGCCTCCTGGGCATTTTCCTGCCTTTTTCCATCAGGTCTTCTGTGCATGCACAGGTTGGCCCAATTTGGACATTTTCACTTAGTAGTAGGGGTGAGTAGGGGTGCACTCACTTTTGTTGCCAGTGGTTTAGCTATTAATGGCTGTGTGTTGAGTTATTTTTTCAGTGTCGTCACATGAAATTATATAATAAAATACTTACAAAAATGTGAGGGGTGTACTCACTTCTGTGAGATACTGTGTGTGTGTATATATATATCTATATAAGGAAAGCAGCATGAACTTGTTAGTGACACAAACAATGCTACCCATTGTTAGGAGCACATCCCCGCCTACTATTGCAGTCCAGTTTAGTGCACTAAATCACCAAATTGTGAAATGCACCAAAGCACCAAATCCTTAAAATCTCTATTGTCATAGCTGCCAATAGAATTAGGTCATCCCCTGTTGTCATCATGTCTGGGAGATCTAAAGGTAAAGGTAGTGGTTCTTTAAATGCAGCAGATAGAGGCACTGTCAGGGTGTCGCACATAATGTTTCCACAGTTGCTTCTCAGTTGTAACATGTATGGTGCTTGCTGCTGGCTAAATCATGCTCTTTGTCCCTATTTTTCAGCTTGTGTCAGTTCTCTGTCACCACCAATATTTGTGGCTATTGTCTCTCTAAAAGAAGTGTAGTCTAACAGTTACATAGTTACATAGTATTTGAGGTTGAATAAAGACATTAGTCCATCAACTCCAACCTATTAGGATCTCATTCTAGGAGTACATATTTGTTTTATTAAAACCTGCCTGGTCTCTCCATAATAAATTGTGGCCTGATTAAAGTGTTTATTTACCGTCAATGGATTCTTGAAAATATTTTGGTGCCCTGTTTTTGGAACAAGCTGCCAGGTGTTTCTCCTCTACAAAATGCTGGCAATTAAATTTATTTTAATTAATGTGTAGGGAGTCAGTACAATTTGTAACTGTCTTTTTTTGGGAAATAAATACAAGTCGATTTTTTAAAAATAAATCCTAAGTTTTTGTTTTCATGTTCAAAATTCGGCCAGCCAAAGGTGCTAATATACTATGGAGTTATTGAAGAATGTCTTCTTTCTTCATATGAAATAAATACATTTAAATGTAGAATGTGTGCCTGAAAAACTGTGTGTGGTCTGTCATTTTCAAAATGCAGTCTAAAAGAGATTGCTACATACTGCATTATGCAAAATATTTTTTCATTTTAACAGTAAAAAAAAGTTTATGTTGGTCTTTGTCCTCAAAAGCTGCACAAAATAAGAATTTTAACAACTGGGGCTTCCTAGAAATATAATACAATTATGTTCACGCAGTATGTAACAGTGTGCTTTGTAATGTTAAAAATAAAAACGTTCATTTTTTTTGGCACTCCAAAGATAAATGTGGTTATGGTTTAGCCAATAATTTTCTCTCTTTTCAAATGTGGCCTGCATACTGTAAAAGGCTTCCAAGATGTGCATTGTGTCCATGTTTTATTTCTGGCTCTTTCCTCTGACATAACCTCAGACAGAATCCACTGTAATTTTGTATTTACTAGCAGTAGTTAGACCTTGACCATATTTCCTTATTTGCCAATATGCCTTTGATAGTAATGCAATAGGATAAGTGAGCTGGGAAAGTTTGGTTCGTAGGAGGTTCAGCAAACCCAGCAAAAAGTTTACTAACCCTGAACATAGCGCTACACCCTACTGATGTCAAAGGGAGCTGGATTTTTTCTGGCCTTTTGGACAGTTTGCAAGCTTTTGTTAAAAAGAAAAGGGCATGGGTAGCTCGACATTGCCATTGAGGATATACCAAAGCAAACATTAAAGAAAAAATCCTGTTCAGTGGGGGGGAGAGCCTTTTACTGTGACTCAAAGGGCAACATTAAAAATCCAGAAATCCTTTAAACAACATGCATTGGGGTTGCCAATGTGTATTACAGCACATTTTCCTGCAACTGCCCTTGCTCTTGTAGTTTGCATTCCTCTGAGCATAGAGGCAGACCTGGACCATTCTAATGAAGTCCTCAGTAGACATGTGGTTCAGTGTTGAGTGCTCCATCTTGATGCCAGTTTGCTGTGTAACAGGGGGGAGGTCCTCTCTCCATGCTGTGTAAACTGATGATTATCAGTAAAACAAATGCACAAAAACACAAATGCATATGTACGCTCACAATTTGAATACAAATCTATGGGACCAAAACTGCATGGGATCCACCTCAAAACACAAATGCATATGTACGCTCACAATTTGAATACAAATCTATGGGACCAAAACTGCATGGGATCCACCTATTGAGCAGGTGGAGGTGTCAGTCCCCTTGACATCTGTACCATGGATTCCACCTATTAAGATACACTATTGTTGGATTAAGTCTCCAGCAATTTATTCAATACTAAACATGTGGGATGCAATGGTAAAGAAGTATAGGTTATCAACATATGTAGGTCCACTGACACTTATACTGGGGAATCCAGATTTTCCCCAAGGTCTGGAGAGTAGAAGGTTTTTGAAGTGGGAGACTTTAAAGCTCTCCCCAATGATACAAGCCATTAACGAAACAGGCTTATAACCACTATCAGACCTACTTCCAGGGAATACATCGAGCAGAGGCAGATGGTTAGATTATTTAAAACTTAAACATTTTTATAGTCCTCAGCTCTCAAGTGAGGGTATTTAGAGATCTGACCCCATTTGAAGATATATCCGACACTCCCATTTTATACTAGAACTTGCCAGCGAGAGCTGGGCCATGTAGTAACTGAAGAGGAATGGAACAAGGTTTTGCATCTAACTATTAAATCAATTATGGCAGTAATAACACAGGAGAGAAATTTCAAAATACTGACGAGATGGTATAGATGCCCAATAACATTATATAAGATGAATTCTTAAAGCTCTAAATTAAGTTGAAGATGTGGCAGGGAGGAAGGGACATTGCTATATATACAGTATGGTGGTCATGCTAACAGATAAGAACTTATTGGACATTGATCTTTGAGATAGGATGACACTTAACAGGGCTATGTATGCCAGAGATACCAGAGGTGGCATTACTGTCACTGCATTACGGCTCTGTCACAATGTTAAAAAAAGGACTAATGTGCCCTATTTTGGCAGGCAGTAAAAACCCCTGAGACACGGGAGTGGGTAGTGGAACTTAACCCTATGCGATTGGAGGAGCTTACTGCTCGTCTTTATGATAGATACATATTGTTCATGGAGAGGTGGAGACCATGGATGGAATATATTAGCCGATCAGAGATCCAGAAATATCTATAAGAAATAAAAGTAAGGATGTAAGAACTAAATATCCTGTCACCATCTGAGAAATACTATGGGAAAACTTGACATTTGTACCTCGGTATGGCTCAAGGATTTTTTTTAATTATTGTTTTTTGTTTTAGTTAGTTGGAGGGGGATGGAAGGATATAAGGATGTTTGATTGTCGAATAATAATGTAGAGAATTGAAGTTATTTATAAGTTATGGATTTGTATGCAATATGTTGAATTTGTTTCATATACGTTTGTGGAATTGAAAGAAAATGAATAAATATTCTTATATTCTTAAAACCCATCAACTTAAATAGGGTAATTAAAAGTGCATTAAAAGGTAAAACAAACAAACTATAAAGCAGGTGGTACCCAAGATTAAAATGATGTGTTACAGTACATAAATCAATAAAAATAAGCCTCAATAAAACCTAATATTTTCTACTGAAAAGGTAAGGTATAGTAGAGGAATGGTAATAACATATGATTTTAAAGCTCTGAAACATAGTATAGTCTGGCTGCTAGGCAACTGAGTTTTGTGTATAATGAGCTTATGAGCATGGCAGGGATAACCTTATAGATACTTCTAAACCAATTACCAGATATTTTTCAAAATGTCATATTTGTGATCCAAGAAGCATACAAGTGTCAGTTTTAGAATCGTTTTTTTTTTCTTCAGGGAATTCAAGGTGAAAATGAAGACTGAGCATGACTAAAGAATTTAACCATCAAATAAGTATTTACATAATTAATATGTAGCTTTAAAACATGCAAACTGAAAAGAACAACATGATGTAATCAGTTAATGTAGTATAAAAAAACCTGTACTTTACTGATGATCATTATTCAGAATAGACTAATCAGTTTGATCATGTTCTATATACATTGCCTGTTGTTCAATAAAACCACATTTCAAGCAAGAAAGCTAAATGCACATGTGGAAGACCTACCAAAGGATTTGTATTCCTGCCCACCCAGTCCTGAAATGTACAAGGTTTTAGTACACAGATGACCTCCCTTTTCTCTGCTGTACTTATAGAAACATTACAATTTTGATACCTCCCTGGCCACAGACTGAAAGTGAAGGCATAGCAGAAGGCATCAACAGCAACAACAACCAATCAGGTTTCACAAGCATTAAAAACAGATTTTGATTGGTCACTATGAGCAACAGCTTCAAACTGTATTCATTAAATTTTTTTTACAGCTTTAGTACATCAACTCCAAAGTAAACCATAGGTGTTTAATTAGTAATCTAGCTTCTCCTGCTAAGATTTCTATTAAGTGTAATGGCAATTGGTACTCAGGTTTTAATGAAGGCCTTATGGGAGGGCAGGGGAGCATGCGTGTGTACCCAGAAGTACTGATATTTTTTATCAGGGCACCTACAACAATTTGAGCACTAGATTAGAGCTGGACCAGTGAGTATAGGCTGGTGCACTTCAAACGGAATTAGTGAAAGTGTACATATAAACCTCGAGTATAATCTGCTTATATTTTGCCTTTTTTGGTTCTATATGTAATGTAAGTAGATCATGGCTGGTGGGAAGGACCACCAGCTTCCGGACAAAATCACACCACCATGCCTCAGTACCCCTTGAAAGAGCCTTCAGTTCACATTTAAGCAGTGGGCTGGCTCTTGGGAAGATTTATGCAAATATGAAAACGCCTTTTCGGTGGATTTCAATCTAAAGACGCAGGCATTGCTTAACAGGCAGAATTTGCATGCAGACTGCCTTGGATAAAACTAGTCTCCATGACCAGAGGAACTGAAATCCAATGTTTGAAAGGGGTATGCCAGGGACAGTTAGTCTGGGGCAAGAGACTAGATTATTCTGGACATCCACCAGGCAGGCTTTATCCAACATGCAGTTTTAATGCACATTGTGAGACACTCCTCATGGGTGCCTTACAAAGAGGGGAAGGCTTTGCTGCTCTTATCTTGCAAGGTTGTTGAAAGTCAAGTGGCCTGGTAGGGTACAGGAAATTGTTGCCCTCTCTTTTCTGACCACCTAGGCTGCATGTCTGGATAAGTGTCTGGTATACATTTCAAAGGATACCCCACACATTTTGTTGATGCACAGTATCCCCAAAAAAGTGACTAAATGTTGTGGGGTTCCTCTTAAAATTCATACCAGGCCATTATGTGGGCATGCAGCCTGGGTGACCAGGAAAGGGAGGGCCTACACCTCCTTCCTTAACCTCAATAGGTCACATGCATTTCAGCATGTGGGGGGCTTATCAAAGTATAAATGCCCCTTTTAAAAAGTAAAGTCCCAGTTATCCAACACCCACAGGGATCAGTGGATGCCAGATAACTTCTGTTAGTCTGTTAGATAGTTTCTGTTGCTTGAGAGTTGATAGTACGTTTTTACTCAGGTCCACATCTCTGTTCAGTGGGTGGGTACAATAGTCAGCCTGCTATAGGCTATTGCAATTTGTAATAGTCAATAGCTGGCTATTGCTCCCCATTGTTTACATTCTGCTGCCGACAGCGGAATCTAGCCACAAGATGGCATAAAGATGTAAACAGAGAATTTTATTAGCAACTACATTTCTAAGAAAACGTTTTAGTGTGCACCAAGCAACCAACACATTTTTATACATATTATACATATGTCCCCAATTTTTTTAGTGCTGGTTGCTTGAATGCTGGATAATGGGGAGTTTTCTGTAATAAGGTGGCCCCAGATACTCTCCCCCCCGGGTAAAGTGTATGGGTTACATCATTGCCCCTTAATACACATCCCAAAAAAATAAAGAAATTAAAATAAACACAAACAACATACTGTAAAAAGGTAATTTAAATAAAAATGTAATTAAAAATTGCAAACAAACAATGTCCCCTAATGTAAATCCATCATCAGTCATGTTGTCCCACCACCAACCGCCAATGTCCTGCTGCCTGACAATGATGCCCTGCTGCCTAATGATCTTGTTCTGTTGCACTATCACCAGAAAATGATACATCCTCAGCCAAAGTCTGTGTGTAAATAGGCATAAGCTCCAGGTTTGGCTCAACCATGAGTTCGACCCATACTCAAATCATCTGTGGTTTGGAAAAACGGTGAACCAATGCCACTGTTTACCAGTATAGCAACCAATAACCAGGCATGTCTTCCTGGCCATTGAACTAGAGTCAGTTGGTTTAAAATGGCATTGTGTATCCACCTGTGTGTTCACAGTGCATAGACACAACAATCATTTTTAGGACTACCTTTTTGTGTGTGTCAGCAACAACTTTAGTTGCTGTTTAGCTGTTGGGTCCCCATTGCAGTTTTTCATTTAGGTCTTTTATCATTTTTTCCCCCTTTTTGTTTCATCTTTAGCATGCCGATTTCAGTGGTCAGGAGTTAGTGCCCCCTTTTAGGGGTGGTCAGTGGTGAATGCCACTTTAAATGTTGGTGGTCAATGGTGTGTGTTGTCTTAAATATTGGTGATAAGTAGCGAGTGTCTCATAACTGTTAGTAGTCAGCTATGTTTTCCCCAATAACATTGGTAGTGAGTATGTACTGTGTTTACATTTGTTATGGATGTGATTGGCGATCACACAACTTAGAGCTACTCTGATTGTCTCTGTGCATGTTGTCTGTAATCAAAGCTGTCTAATGATAAATCAATCATAGGTATAGAGAGTGCGCCTGGCATGCACATAAATAGTAAACCGAGTACCATTTTTCAATGGCTCTGAAGAAATACATGTCCACCTATTTGCTATTTTTTTTAATATATGACAGAAGTGATGTGGTGAATGTGAATGTCTGTGCTGAAAAACTGCATGCTGTTTGTTTTTTTAAACAATACCAATTGTTTAAATACTGTCTATGATGTCCCTCCCTTTTTCTGTGAAATAGATGCACTTTTATGTGCATTTTTGGGATCAAATAGCTGCGTGCATCCTTATGAAAATGCAGTCTAGTCCAAGTGTGGACTCTGCACAATAGTCCTTTTTTCTGTGACATAGATGCAGTGCTCTCTATAGCATGGCTTCTATCACTACATGAGTGTCCTCGTTATTGGGTACCTCACCCTCAAATGGACATACAAATGATACACAAAAGAAAAATACTGGGGTTGTTACAGTAGCCCAACTAAAAAATAAAACAACTATAAAAACATTTTACTGTACAATTATAAATATAAAAGACCATGAAACAAATAAATCCATGTCCTTCATAATCTGTGAACGGCCAATTGTACACCGACTATGAAGTGCACAATAGGTAGAAAAGTTTTAAAGTAGTCTATTTCCACTCCAAAAACAGTCTTCAATTATGTTTAAAATGAATGACAGGCCACCTTTTGTGCTGAGTTGGTTATGGATTATTCTCGACACTTTTCACTGATAATTGCTTCATCAGGAAGAATGGTACTCACACACTGCTGCTGATATAAACATAGAAACAATGTCACAGATCTCTGCCTCTGGATACACTATATAATCAGAACAGTCTTATAGACAAAATGTTAGTGTGGCTTGATTTATTATGCTTACATCATGAGGGACTACATAAACAAATGTCCACTGTAGCCTAGGTGGGGTGGGGATATAGGAGGGATAATACCCAGTTCATCAATTGGCAGAGGGACCTCTCCCAAATATCTGAAAATAATCCAAGGATATGGCAAAACCTGCATAAAGGTGGCCATACACTCTACAACCATCGCAAGACTTTAGTCTTGCGATGGTTGTACAGGGATGAAAAAAACGTAGGATCTGCCTATCTTGGACAGGCAGATCGCACTCTCGATCATCGCAAGCCCGCCCCCCTGAGGGGCGGGCTTCCGATGACCGCAATGCTGAACGGGCAGTGTGCGCGTGCGCACACCGGCCCGCTCGGCATTTGTCTTCCGAGCACCGTTCTAACCAGCCGAGAATCGTACGATTCCCAGCTGGTTTTCGAAAATGCTGGTTCGACAGAAGACGTGCGACCGTACAGTAGAAACGGTCGCACGTCTTCGTTCACACTGCTCGATTATCGTACGAAAAACTGATCGCATACGATTATCGTACGATAATCGTGCAGTGTATGGGCACCTTAAAGGTCAAATTATAAAAAACAGAAAAGAGAAACAGTGTGTGATAACCACTGAGATATTAATAGACCCTAAATTATAATCTATTAATCTATAATTATAATCTATTAATAGACCCTAAATTATAATCTAAGTTAACCCCTTGCAAAACGTCTTGTGAGTCCAAGGTATAGGAAACAGTCGCAAAAGAGATAAGTATAAAGTCCTGGAATACATGTATAGGACTACGCTGCCCTCTATAGTCTAAGCCAAGGGTCAGCAACCTGCGGCTCCGGAGCCGCATGTGGCTCTGTGGGAAATGGGTCCAAATGGCTCTTTGAGTGTTTAAGGTTGCTGACCTCTGGTCTAAGCAGTTAGTTCATACAAGGTTGCCTAAAACTTAAACTGCCAGGCATTCTTTTTTTTCCAACCTTATGTGGATGTCCCTGCATGGCCGGGAGGTCTGCTGAGCTGCCATGCAGCAACCCATGTTGGGATCTATTGTGCTGCAACATATTACAGTATGTTTGGATTAAGTCGCAGTGCAGTGTCCTACCCATCACACCTGTGTTGTGGTGTAAATGGGACATATAGGAAATAATTGTTTTTTTTTATGTGTCCTAGAGGTGACATGCGCTATGTGTGAACAGGCCTGAAATGAAAAAAAATGAAAAAAAAGATAAAAGCAATATTTTCTTATTTGTTTGACACATTGTTCAAACTAAATGTCATCTGGTTACTGTTTGCATGTCCTTTAAACATTGTTCCAATGCAGAGCCTTTTCTTGGAGCTGTGACAGGGTTAAACTGGCATTTGCCAATGATATGTTAGTTCTAATTACTGTATGTACTAGATAGCTCAGTATCAGCTACATTTTGTGGGTTAAGAATAGTATTTATCTAGCAAATGTCATTCTCTCCAGCTGTGTCCTTATAATGCAAATAAGGGCTGTTTTTAATAGGACATGGAAATTAGCAAACTGAAATTGTTAGAAGAAATCCTTATTTTGGCATTTTCTTTTTATAGAGCGTTTGTTTCCGATTCAACTAGTCAAAGGCTTGATTGTAGGTTTAGAGGGCATCAGATTTCTTGCGGGATCTCCAGAGAAAGTCTATTGGTTATGTCAATGACAAGCCAGGAACACAAAGCAGCCACTGAAAAATGTAGTAGCCTGCATTGTTATCACACACACCCAAGCAGATAATTAGAGAAAATTATTTCTAGAGAATGGATTTAGAAATAGAAAGAGGCAATTGAATTAAAAAATAAGGTCTTTTATTTTTCATATTCAATATATTCAAAACTTGTTTTATCTGTCACCAGCAGGCTGCATATACCTTCCTTATTAGTGTAAAGCTGCACTAGTGTTTACACAAATGAATACCTTTTGTAGGCAGAGTATTTAAAAATAGTGCACCAAAACCATAGGAATTGCTGATCCGGGCTCCAGTGCTGGGTTTACTCCCCTCCCCACTGGCAATTTAAGCTCACCTGGAACCTGTACTCAGAGCTCTCTGCCTGGGGATCAGACAAGTCCTGTCTGAGAGAGTTGCAAGGTATAGTGGAAAAAGTTGCAAACAGTTTATGTGGAGGCTGACAAGCGGTAGGCCTGCTCAGCCTGTTAGTTAGGATGTATATCTTTTGTTTGTGAAGTTAGTGCAGGGATACGGCTAGGTTTTATTATTGTTGATTTCTTGTGAACCACTGTACTGCACCTGTGAATGCTCTTGTCCATATCACTAAGAAACACTGCACTGTTTGCCACTACTCGCCTGGGGGCGTATGTGCCAACTACTGATCGCCTGCTCAAAATATTTCTACAGGAAAAAACAACAAAGCCTCATCAGTAAGAAAAAGAAGAAACTGGCAAACCTTGCACAGAATAAAGACGTCCCAAAAACAAGATTGACCAATTTCACCTCATCCTCTGTAACTACCTTTGTCCCTATCCAAGCTGAAATGATCAACCACCGTGAAAGCAGCTCAGACAATACTGAGATTGTCAACCTCTCAAATCATCACCTTACAATACAGGAAACAGCAGTCCTATCCAAGGGACTTACATTTTGTCCAAGCACCAAACTGGACCACATACAATTGTACTCAGACAGAATTATTTAGAAGACTGAGGCTCAATGAATTTTTCTTTGACAAAGATAACACCACATTCAGCCTGGACAGCAGAAACAAGAACGAAGGCTTTACACCTGCAACAGGACGTAACATCAAATTGGACAATTGCATTGAAAGCTTCCGCACAAGAGTAGCAACCCTTGTTACCACACAACATTAAAAAACTACAGACAACCTCCTACCTGCAGAAAGAAAAGCCTTACATAACTTAATGAATAATAAAAACATCATCATCAAACCAGCTGACAAGGGCGGATCAAAGCCCTTTTGGAAATATATAACGATGCTGCTCCAAAAAATAGTTGACTAGATTATACCAGATGACCCCGTTCACTTGATTCTAGGCCTTCCTATTCCACACTTTCCTAAACCTATTACTAAACTTGTCAACCATGTTCTCACTGCAGCAAGATGCCTTATAGCTTTAAAATGGCGACAAGTTATTCCCCCGTCCCATGTAGAGCTGGTGCGTAGGATCCATGAAATTCACAATATGGAATACCTAACTGCCCGATTGCACAATACTATCCATGAATTCGAACAAGTGTCGTCCCCGTGGCAATCACTTGAAAATATAAATGGCGATACCCTGCTCTTAGACGATTTATCATCCGTGAACATGAGATAAGATGCGTTTTCCCCTCCCCTTTTTCTTTTTATTATATAATTGTCAAATTATTGTATTAACCAGTTTGGTATATGTTTCATGATGATTTAATTGCTTTTCAACTATTGTTATAGTTGACCTATTTCTTTGTACTCATACTAAAACTTGAATAAAAACTTAAATCATAAAACGCTTGCCTACAGTGTTTATTTTTTTATTTTTATTTCTTTAACGCATGTATGCCACCATACAGTAGTTTTTTCTCTTGCCATTTTTTTATTTCTTTTCACTAATGCTGCTTCATCTCTCGAATGCTATGGCAACAATTAAATTATATTTGATTGGTTACTGAACATTTCAATTGCTCTTTGCTACAAAGAAACCGTTTAGCGCAGCCTATGCATGCTTTTGTAACAAGAGTAAAGTAGTGGACACTGCAGGTTTTCCTCACATTGCATTTCAATGGAAATAAGATATGACAAGCAAGCCATCTCCATTACTTTCCCATGTGTTTTTGTGTCAGAAAAGACATTTTGGTGTGTTATTGATTGACATTCAGTGGCAAATGTTGTGTTATTCTGAGAACAAGTAGAACAAGCTATTCAGAAATGAGTCAGCCTGAAAAGCGATCATCTTTTTTCACTGCTTGTTATTTTATCACACTAGATCTAGTTATGAATACAAAAAGGAAGCATGTGAGACATATTCTGCCATTAGCCATCTATCTACTGTAAAATCCACATTTCAAAAATCTTTAAAAGATGGCAGGAATTTTGATGTGCCCATGAAAAATAATTTAGACTTTATACATGTTAACGTATATAGCATATCACTGTTTAGTCATGTTCTGTGCAAAATAATGTTAGCATGGAGATAAATCTGTAGAATGCAGGAATACAGTATATGCAGTACCCGTCTGTGCTGACAGGTATTTATGCAATACTTTTAAGTACTGAAATCTAAAAATCTGAGTGATTTTATATTGTGTGAGTGTGTATGTGTGTATGTATATGTGTGTGTATATATATATATATATATACACACACACACTCCATAGTATGAAAGCATGTACATGCCTAATATTTTTGTTTATTATACTAAATAGACAAGAAGAAGAATTGAAGTCAGTAAAAAAAAATTTCGCCTATTGCTATAACAGTCATTAAACAAGGACCACATGAAGTTGTTTTGCTTGGCATTTTTTTGACTATACCCATCTTTGCCCTTTTCTGGTAATGAAACAAAAAAAAGGTAGAATGCTATGTTGCTCCTTGGTAAATATTCGTTTCTCTTCGAGAAGACAACCTGTTCCAAAGTAATGTCATTTTTTATTACCTTAGTTTCCTAAAAACAAACTATCGTGGCAGCAACACCAGCCTACTGAACACATGATATGTAATGCAGCCATGTGCTGAAACTCCATGTTGCCCATGCTGCAGTGGCTGCAGCAGCACCCCATCACTACATCAGTGGCTCCTGTTTCCAAGAGGTGATGAGAATTGGGTATCACAATAAGATGGGGATTAGCAACATGATCCTTCTAGTGTTCCTGCTGGAACACTAGAAGTGCTCAGTCTATAGTGTAATAGACAGAGCACTGGAGGTAGACATGTGCACCAGCAAAAAAATTGTTTAGTTTCGTTTTGATTTCGGATTTTGCATTATTTAGTTTTCGGATTCGGGTCCGAAAATGTTTTCGGAATTCGGACTAAATTAGCGGTAGTCCGGTCGAAATTTAAATGAAAGGATTTTATCAAAAGTCTGGACTTTTTACTAACTATTTGATTTAACCCTTTAGTGAATGGGCAGGGGTACAAGTACCCCTACTCATTCACAAGGGGGGCGGCATCTGGGTGCCCCTTATTTAAAGGGGTACCCCGATGCAAATAAGCCCCCTTGCCGACAGACCCCCACAACCACCGGGTCAGGGTTGTGGGGAAGAGGCCCTTGTCCCTATCAGCATGGGCACACCTTTCCTTCCCTGCTGGGCCAGAGCTCGGATCAAGGGTCTGGTAGGACTGTTAGGGGGGACCCCATGTTTTCCCCCCATTTTGGGGGGCTGAGGTTTCCCCTTAAAATTCCTAAAGTGTCTGGTAGGGATTTTGGGGGGAACCCCATGCACTTTTGTGTTTTACCTTGGGGGGATTCCCTCCTAACATTCCTACCAGACCTAAAGGCACTGGTATACTGCAACGAAATTTCGACCGGACTACCGCTAAAAAAACTAAAATTCGTCCAAAAACGACAATTTGACCGGACTACCGCTAACTAATTTCGGGAAATCGGGATTTCGGATTCGTTTGCATTCTTTTTAGCTGTAATTCGGATACATCCAAATCCCCGATTTTAGTTTCGGACTGAAACGAATCGCACATGTCTAACTGGAGGCACAGCAGCAGGAAGGAGAGGAGGACTTTCTGCTGTCTCAGGGTCTGAGGCAGTGGCAGCAAGAGGAGGTTTGGGTGCTGGCAGTGAGGAGCAGTTTTTAGGACTTGTATTAAGAAGAAGGGTTGTGGTACTGGAGGTGAGGATGCAGAGGAAATTTGGAATAGAATCAAGGGAGATGTTTCACCCTTCCCTGATCCAAGGAGAAAATCATACGGGGAATCTATGCCACCATCCAAGAGCGAATACAAAGTTCCTCACTCTGTCAGTGTGGCATGGAACCTTTTGGTCACATCTCCTAATGGTGGCTGGATACACTGCCCCATAGGCATAGTTGAAAAAAGGCTGGCCACTCTGCCACAAGGTGGCCCTCATTTTACAGTTGTTGCTAAAACAGACAAGCTTCCCTTTGGGTGAGGCACATCACCGCATACTGCTGAACATGAGAGGTATACTCCAAAGCACCCCCTCTTTCACCCTAGAGTGAGTCTAGCACACTGAGTTTTTAAAATTTTTAAAAACATTTACTATTTTTATTCATGTATGGTGATGGAAAATTAGAATTTTAAAGATTATCTGATAAAAAAACACTAGCTGGTAGACATATATTTTATTTTACCTTTTTTTAAATTTGTAAGGCCATCCCTGTCCAGATGATGCAAAAAAGGGGCTTAAACCCACTTTCTCCCTATGCATAAAAAAGTGTGTCATGATAATGATGTCAGCTTGGAACCTTTACCTCATTGCGGTGATGGCTACAAGGATATACACCTTGTAAGTGATACTTGAGATAGCAATGTCCCTAATATTTAAAAAAGTAAGCTTCTGAAGGATTGACAGAACCAGATTAGGGCCTGTTATTCAAGGAGTGAAAGGCCAATGGTCTCTTAATGAAGATAGAAACATAACCTTTGATAGTTCTGAAGGGCAAACACTGGTCCAGACCCATCCATTTTCCCACCCCACCGACTGCATTTTTTATGTTACTCATTTTAAACAATATTTCAAGATTAACATTTTTTATCATTTTATGGTGGGGTTTTGAAACATTTCCAGTTGCCCTACATTCAGTAAGCACCTCTATGACCTATATTTGACAAGTGAACATGCTCTGCTACAGTAGTCTCTACCCTGGTAAGCTCTACAATTGAAAGAATGTTTAATTTCCTGTTCAAACAAGGTAAGGCCAAGGGGGAGTGGTGGGAAGGGGATTGGGAGGAGCAGCTACCTTCTCATGTATCACTCCTCCCTTTTAGATTGTAAGCCCTCGGGGGCAGGGCCCTCCTTACCATCTTGTCTTGAATTGTATTGTGATTGTAATGTCTTCCTTATATTGTAAAGCGCTGCACAAACTGTTGGCGCTATATAAATCCTGTATAATAAATAATTGGGGACAGGTGATGAGTGGGATGGGAATTGGGTTTGGAGGAAGGGTGTGTGTTTAAAGCTAGTTGAGGTTGTGAGGAGTTGGAGGTCTGTGAGGATGTGTGAAATTCCAAAATAATAGGTGATCAAGAGCAAGAGGCGCTAGCAGCTGCTGTGTGGCTCGAGAATTGCTGGAATTGGATTTGCACACCAAGGGCAGCTCAGAGAGTTGTTTATTTAAAAAACAAAATGCACAAGTCAAATTTTAGTAAAAATACCACGTCGCATAGTGTAATCCAGCATCAATTATTACATTCTCCAGTGATGTCATCACTACCTTGTAAGCTGCTCTATTGGTGGTGTAGAAGAGAAATGTGGGTGAATGTGTGGAAATGGGGGAGTGTTTTAAGCATTGTTATGACTGTTGTTGATGCAGTTTGGAGTTGGGTACACAGGGGAGTGAATTTATCCTGACCCTATCCTCTCAACAGAAGTCAATCATTAAATCAACTTTTGATGAAGGGACATGTTGGAAACTCCTCAGCCAAACCGTGCTTGTAACAAATTAACTGCAAGCATCGTTCCAGTAGTCAGTGCTACTGTCAGAATAAAAAGCAAACTTCAAGAGATTTGTCCATCCACGCTGTTTAGTGTGGATGGCGGGATCTGTTATATTTTGTTCGTTCAGCCTGCAGGTTGAACAAAAAATCATGTATACCCTACTTACACAATGATAGTAGCAATGTATTTGTTGTTTATTTCTACCCTAATACCATTACTTAATTCTGATCTAAACACATTTCCATTGCAAGATGCAAGTCTATAGAACAAAATGAGCTGCCATACAATATATAGAAGTTAAATTGTTAATTAGAATATGCGAGAGAGTATGCGGAGAAGAATGAGCATGTAACAGCTATCGGACGTATGAGAACATAAACAGTCAGGCTGTGGAGGGTTCCACTAATAAGAGTACAGCTTGCTAAGGATATAAAGTAGTTAAAAAGCAGGCCACATGAAGTTACATGTTACTACATGCGCGACATGCTTTCCATCCTGCAATCCTATGCGCTGACATTTCAAAAATCTGCTTTTTATTTTTTCAAAGCTCCGATTTTTTTCTAACATTTGGTCAGTAATATGAAATTTACAAATTAAACTTTCAACTTTGACTTTTATCAAGGCCTTTTTGTGTGACGCAAGTCTGCGCATGGTAGTACAAATTCAATTTTTTTTGGCGTAGTATGAACATGGTTTTCTTAAATAAGCCCCTCTGTTATTAAAGTTTTCCATCTTTAATCATGTTTTTATTAGAATTTCAGCTCCCTGGTGGGAAACTGGTGCAAATTAATGGGCACAGAATGACAGAGTGAATGTGTTAGTTTGCTTATCTCCAAGCACCCTCAAACTGTCTCAATTAAATGTAAGATTGTGATGTAATTGTAAATGGATATGTAAGAAAATGTAGTTAGGGAGATGATTAATAAGAAAGCAAATGTATGCAAGAAATGCTGATTAATCTTGCAAGAGACACTATTGTGCAAATGAGAAGTAAGTGAGTCTTAAAGTTGAGAAGACTAATCAAGATACATTAATATTTATTTGCGTATACATTTCCCTTGACAGAACAGTGATATTTAGTAGTAGGTGGAGAATCTCATTAATTCCATAGTAAAATTCATATTATCAGTGAAAATATCCCATCAGTGGCAAAGTAAATATACCAACATTAATGCTACAGTAATTATAACACTTATAATGAAATCCCAGATCTCATCAGCTTTTCTTCAAATTTGCTTGCTGCCAAACCTTCCTTCTCATCTTGTTAATAGCCAAATAGGGCATTAGCTTTTTGTGGATAGAAATATAGGGGGTTATTCACGACGTAGCCGAAGGATCTATCTGTAGCTTCAGCTGATACTCCGGCCGCCTGAGCCCTTTAGTTCAGTTAAACCGAAGGGCTACTGTATGGGCTATTCACAATAGCCTGTACAGCAGCCAAGCCAAAGGCATATGCTTCGGCTCGACTGAGCCCAAGTGACAGCCAAAGCGTGGAGAAAGATTGGCCGAAGGGCCGACATCTCTCTGTGCAAATGACAGCTGGGCAGAGCCAGCTGTGATCTCGCGGCTCGCTCCACCCAGTTGTAATGACAGATAAGCGTCCCCACATGACCTGGGGATGCTGATCTGTCATTAAACAATAACATCTGGGTGCAGCCGGCCATGACCTCTTGGCCGGGTCCACCCAGTTGTTATTTATTGGCCGGGACCTGCTAGAAGACTCTAGGACAATACAAAACAGTTAAGCGGAGCTAGCGGTGATGTCACCTCTAGCTCCACACAATTGTTTTTATTTGGCCGGCATCTGTCAGATTGACATTATGCGGGGGGAGTTTGTTGCGTGCGGTGTGTGTTTTATTTATTTTTCTTTTAAATATTTTTATTTTAAATGTTCCTATTTTGTAAATTTTTTAATGACTTGCTGATCGGGGTATTAAGCCCCCTTTCTGCCCAGGCCGTTTTTTTAGTATTCAGCGCTGCAGTACTTTGACTTACATTTATTCCGTCATGCAACGCTGTACTAAAATTATTTTATACCATTTTCTGGGGACAGAGCTTTCTTTTGGTGGTATGCAATTACTACTGTGTTTTTTTTATTTTTTACTATATAATGAGAAAAAGAACCAAACATTTTCCTTATTTTATGTTATAAAACATTTATCAGCACCCAAATTTCATGTCAGGTAAATAGACACCAAACATGTCAAGCTTTAATATTGCAAGCGCCCGTAAAATCGCAAAAAACTACCATGCCTAAAATTCTCCGTAGCTGACGCTTTAGCCGCTCATCAATATACAGGGTTGTTCACAAAAGGGTGAAGAGTTTGGAGAAGGCAGTAGAAGTGAACAATCTAGGACAACATAACTGAGCTGAATTGGAAATTTTTTCCAAATCAGCTATTTTGGCCTAAATTGTTCACTCCTCCTTTCTTCTGCAAACTCTTCACCCTTTTGTGAATAACCCTGTTAGTGTTATCAGTGATTGATGGCCCTACAATTATTGCTCGTAGTCTGACGTTCGCGGCGATATGTAACGTGTGGCATAATTGGTATTTTCGCACGTAGGCGCACCCGACACGTATTTACATTTATAAGTGCGTGCACGTGGGGGCAGGGGCCTTAACTTTTTTTGGTGTTTTTTTTTATGTGGGATTTTACTTTTTTTTTTTTTACTTTTTTTTTCTTACCTTGATTGCTATCACATTGTGACAGGTCCTCTTTATGGAGACATCGGGGATCTCTAAGACCTCTAATATCACCTAGGGACCCCCAAAGAAGCTGATGAAGCAGAGATCTGCTTCATCAGCTTCTTCTCAGCTAGAGAAATGACAGCTAAAAGGCGGAAGTAATGTAATATAGATCGCTTATGCCTTTAGAGAGAGAAGGAGGAGAGATCAGTGGTGGGGGAAAGGCTGATCTCTCCTTCTCAGTACGGGAAGTCCCTGTGCCGGTCCCAGGCTCGCAGGAGGGACAGCGAGCCCAGGATAACCGGCAGCGACGGGAAGGGGGAAGCGCGGCTCCAGGGGGGCCCGCCCGCATTGCACCGTAATACAAGTGATCGCTTGTATATACCTGCCGTTAATGGCTGTTTAGATTCCCGGTGGGGTCCCGGTTGCACGCAACTGCTGGGGGGCGCACAGACCCAGGAAGTACATCACATAAATATACATCCGTCCGCCCATAATTTTATAATGGGCAGGTACCGAGAAGAATAGTCGAGCCGAATGCCGTTCAGCCACGATTGATTGTCGTTGTAAATTGTTTATCAAATGCCAATATCTGTTCTTTACCTATAAGCTTATACCACTGTATATTGTTCAGAATGCAGAAACACATTTGTTTGCATTGGTTATTGTTCATAGCCACCACGTTGCCTCCTTTTGTCGGTAAGGTTTGATCGTAATGTGGTGCTCATAGTGTAAATTTTGTAAAGCTTGTTTTTGTACTTTTAGTTAAATTTTTCAGTTTAGAGACTGGATTCACACGAATGCCAGCCTTTTTCACATCTTTAATTACATTCTGTAGGAATGCCAATATATTGGCATTTAATTGAAATGGAGGAAACTTGGTGGATCTAGACTTGTATACATTTGGAAGTGGAAATGGATCTGTGTGAGGAGATTCTAGATTTTGATAAATTCCAAGTTCACCTTGCATGGGCAAGAGCAAATCATCTGATGTCGAGTCATCGTTTTGGTCTAAAAGTGATATAAAATCTTTCAGGACACGGAATCCAATGTTCAGGGTTGGACGATATATCTTGGCGTTTGTGTGCATCCTTATCGAACATAACTTTTGTATGTGAGATTCCGAATAAATAGTATGTCCTTAACTAGTTGAAATGTATTGTAATCCTGATAGGGGCAAAAGCTTAGCCCAAGTTGGAGAACAGAAATTTCTGCTTGTGATAAAGGATATGAGGACAAATTGATCACTTGGAGATTGGTTTCTGCCCCTTGACTAAATAAGGCTCAATATTGCCAAGGGATTTATCTATAGTGAGTGCGGGAAAGGTATCACCCAGAGTGGAGTTTGTTTTCAGGTCTTGCTACCTGACCTTTTGAATTACTGTTGGAGGAAACATTTCCCCCAACATCTCTTTTCTAAAGACCCCTTGACTTAGAGGGAAGATGGAGTTCAGGTTAGGGAGGGTTAGTAAGTTGACAGGAAAGAAAACCCCACCAGACCCATTATCATGTAATGGAATGTCAACCAAGGTGCTGCATTCTGGAGAAATTGATTCCTGTTTCTTTTTCATTTCTGACCCATATTGATGTGTGTTATTTCTCTTAGATTTCTTAGAATTACTGTAGCCTGTTGAAAATAATGACAAGGCATTAGAACGTGAGACATGTGAAGCTAAGGAGATTTGTGAATGACCAAGTGCCTGACTTTTTGACTGACAGTCATTTTGGTGTCACCCCTCCAATGGTGGCACCCAGGTGCAGGCCGCACCCCCTTGTGATGCCACTGGCACCCAGTATATTCTCATCTTATGTTCATTGTCTTCAGCCATGGCAACTGCAACAAAAGCAGCAAGTACACTCTCATTTCAGCAATTTTAGCAGCACACAACATTGAAATCCTGGTATTCCACTTTAATGATTGTACAATAATGGATAGCAACTGAGGGTTTAAGGCATGTTCTCTAGAGACTGGGCACTGAGGGGTAAATGCACATACTCTAGAGATCCTGGTTTCTGTAAATGCTCTGATATTGAGACTGCTCACTGATAAGGTAAAGTATAAGTAAAGCCAAAACGTTTCTTAGTTTTGAATTGCATAGGGAAGGGTTAAAAACCCTTGTCAGCTTACTTTTTGCTTTGTGTGCCATAGTAAAGATTTCTCTTTACTTCCTGACCTGAAGGTACAAACACAACGTGAGATATGACAGGCAATCTCTACAGGGGAATTCCCATTTAAAACAGTTGTCACTGAACATATGCCCCCCCAATGAAAATTTTCTCCAGGTGTTAACTGTAACATTTTACATTTCCCATCACTTCCTTGCCAGGTGACAGTGGAAGGTGACGCTACCTAGCATGGCCACAGACAATAAACCTAACAGAGGTTCCAACCCTTTTATACTCTATATAAAACTAAAAACGTTTTGCCAATGCATACATTTTAATTCATGTACACTGGAGATTTGTCTGTAAGGGATTGATGTACAAGCTTTGGAGACTGGTCACTGAAGAATCAATGCACAAACATTCGCAACTAGCACTGAGGATAATCACTGGAGATAAATTCACATACACTGGAGACTAATTGCTGAGGTGCTAATGCACATACTCAAGCGACTGGTCACTGAGAAGTTGATGCATATACACCATTTCCATTTGTCCTGGCCTTTGTCATTAAGATGGAAAGCACTGGGAAATCCAAAATTTACAGTTGACAGGAAAAGAGAGATGTGTAAATCTTCCAAAGGGGACTCCTGTTAGAGTAACTACTGTCTAAGAAGGGAATTCCCCTCACTTTGTAGAACTTTTCTTAAACTTTTTGCTGCTTTTTCAGGACAGGAAGCAATGGAAAATCTTCCCAAAGGGGCATAGACAGCAAAAATAAATACTGTAAGTAAACTGACGGGTTTTAACCCTACCGTATGTTACCAAAACATAGTAAAACAAAATGTGGCTGCAGGTACACTTTAATGCACATAATATTGTGTCGCTGAAAAGCTGATACACATATCATGCTATGAAGATGCACGGTGGCTTACTGATCAGGGGAAATAATCATATTCAGCTATGGTAATTAATTTAAAAATGAATACATTATCACATATTGTATGTCATAGGTGTCACATTATTATCCTTCCTTGAGTACGTTGTTTTCTGGTGATTGTCAGCTGTTGGTTTAAAGTATATAACTCCTGCTACCTATACAGGACATCACCCTAATATTCATTAGACTTACACCAAGACTATTGCAGTAAGTAAACCCATTTCCACCTTAGCAGAGGTATTACAAAAAAAAACAAACATATGCCAGCAATGTATACAGAGTGTACATGAAGCAGGCATATACAGTTGCTATATATGAACACAGAAACTACGTTTTTTGTTATCTTTCCTCTTCATATTCTCATGGAAATGGGCACCATTGTGCTCTGCAAGCAATCTGTGCATATTACACCTGAGCTCTCCACCCCCATTCATTAGTATTACATAGTGCCAACCACCCTGGACAGTGTATTGTGTATAAAGGCAGAGCTGGTGTCTAGTGACCGTGTTACACAGAATCACAGGGAGGGGGGCAACTGTTTACAGCCTGTACAAGACAATCTGACCCTGGTATCAGAATGAGTTTCCTGAAGAGAATAATATTAATATCTCCCCCCCCCCCCCCCCATTCATTAGTATTTATAGTGGCAACCCCCCTCGACAGTGTATTGAGTGCAAAGGCAGAGCTGGTGTTTAGTGATAATGTTACACAGAATCACAGGGAGGGGGGAAGCTGTTTACAGCCTGCTTTACAATCTGGCCCCGGAGTCAGACTGAATTTCCTGTGGAGAAAAATGTAGAATTTCTAGGATTCAGGCCTAAAAGAAAGTTTATTTTAAAAAAATAAAGAAAGCCTGCATTGTGAGCCATGATAAGATGCACATGTATACGCCAGCACTGCACCTCTACATCACCACAATAAATGCTAATCACTTACAAAGTTAGAAATGGACTTTATTAAGTCATTGACACTGACTGCTAAAATAGGTATTGATTTCCAGGGATCCTCAGCTTGGGACAGCCACAAAATTGCAGATACGTCAATTCCTTATTTTATCAATACAGTTAAAAATGTATATCTTGATTCTTTATGTCTCTTTGGTACACTTATAAAAACTTAACCCTATACACCTACAATAGTTGCTTATCCATACAACTGGAAACTGGTCACTGGTCACTAGTTAGTGCACATAATCTGAACACTGGTCACTGATGGTTCATGTACGAATTCCAGAGACTTGATTTTAAGGCATAAATACTAGTGTGATCTCACTGCTTGAATGAATGCTGGAATGATAGGTGTTTTTGTTAGGGGAAGGATATAGGGGAAAGATTAACATATGTGCTGTGGAGGGATCTCATTGGTAGAGCATGCCCTGTTCCGTTTATGAAATACTGCATTAAGAATCCCGTAATAAAGAAACCAAAAATGTCAATCCAGCTTTATTACTATTTAGCCTTATACAAACCCAATTCCAAAAAAATTGGTACACTGTGTAAAATCTACATGAAAACAGAATGCAATGATTTGCAAATCTCATAAACCCTGATTGTATTCACAATAGAAAATAGAAAACATCAAATGTTTTATCTGAGAATATGTACAATTTTAAGAAAATTTATGGCAGCAACACGTCTCAAAAACATTCGGACAGGTCAACAAAAAGCAAGCAAAGTAAGTGGTACTAACAAGGAAGAGCTGGAAGAACATTTTGCAACTAATTACGTGAACTGGCAACAGGTCAGTAACATGATTGGGTATAGAAAGAGCAGTTTAGAGAGTCAGAGGGGGGGATTTATTAAAACTGGAGCAGATTTGCACTGCAGCCAATCAGCATCTCTCCATGTTTTAATCTCACCTGAGCAAACGGTAGAGAGATGCTGATTGGTTGCCATGGGCAACTGCTCCAGATTCTCTCTGCTCCAGTCTTGATAAATTCTGTGATGAACATAACTGCATGGGCTTAGGAATACTTCAAAAAATCCCTCTCTATGAACACAGTTCACTGTGCCATCCAAAAATGCAAGTTAAAGCTCTGATGTTTGAAGAAGACATGTCTGGACATAATCCAGAAATGCTGCTGTCATCTCTGGGCCAAAGCTCATTTAAAATGGTCTGACGCAACGTGAAAAACTGTTCTGTGGTCAGACAAATCAGAATTTGACATTCTTTTTTGTAACTATGGGTGGTGCATCCTCCGGGCTAAACAGGAGAGGACCTTCCGGCTTCTTATCAGCGCTTAGTTCAAAAGCCTGCATCTCTGATGCTATGGGGGTGCATTAGTGCATATGGAATGGGCAGCTTACGCATCAGAGAAGGCACCATCAATGCTGGAAGATATATCCAGTTGTTAGAGCAGCATATGTTCCCATCCAGACACCGTCTTTTTTCAAGGAAGGCATTACATACAAGACAATGCTAAACTGCACTAGATGCATGGCTTAAACACCAAAAGAGTTCTGGTCCTTTACTGGACTGGCCTGCCTGCAGTCCAGACCTTTCACCAATTGAAAATATTTGGTGCATCTTGAAATGAAAAATATGGCAAAAAAGACCCAGGACTGTTGAGCAGTTAAAATCCAATATCAGGGAAAAATGGGACAACATTCCTCTTCCAAAACTCCAGCAACTGGTCTCCGTTCCCAGACATTTACAGAATGTTGTTAAAAGAAGAGGGGATACTACACTATGGTAAACATGCCCTGTCCCAAATTTTTTAATCAATTTTACAATTACCTTTTTTATTTTATTTAAATGGTACATTTTCTCAGTTTAAATATTCACCACTTCCCGGCCGGCCATTGTAAAAAAAACGGCCGGCCAGGAGCTCTCTAGATCTGAGCGGGCGTCTTTAGACGTCCGCTCAGCCACACCCCCTTGCACGCGAGCTGGAAATGCCCGATATTTAAAAACATGCAGCGATGCCTGTTAACATGCAAGTGATCCGCCGGCTATAGAGCCGTCAGATCGCTTGTATGAGGTCCAGTTATGTGCGCCCCCCCCCTCCCACTGTCACGCCGGTCCCGGGCTCCGCTGTGCCTGGCGCGAGCCTTGGACCAGCATAGGGCCTCTGTCACAGGGGATCAGAGGGATATCGGTACACGACCTCCCTCCGGTCCCCTCTCCGCTGTCAGAATGCGGAAGTGATGTATATTACATCACTTCCGCATTCTTGTGTCACTCTCCAGCTTCAGATGCTGGAGAGAAGCTGATGAAGCAGATCTCTGCTTCATCAGCTTCTTCAGGAGGGTCCTAGGTGACATTAGGGGTCTTGGAGAAACCGGATGTCTCCATAAAGAGGACCTGTCACCTCTTTTGCGATCACATAGTGGTGTTTTCTTAGCCCCCTATGTGATAGCAATAAATTTAAGTGGAAAAAAAATAAAGTTTCCCCCCCTTCCCCCAAATTTAAAGTTACACATAAAAAGAATGTAAAACATTTTTTTATTTAAAAAAAGTCCACCCCATACATACACACATGCAAATAGGCGTTGGGTGCGCATACGTGCGAAAACGATGATTACGGCTATTACGCCGCACATGTTACATATTGTCGCGAACGTCGCAGTGAGAGCAATAATTTTAGGGCTATCAATCACTGATAACACTAAACTGATGAGCAGTAAAAGCTTTTAAAGTGTTGCCTCTGATCAATTTTGGGTATGGTAGTTTTTTGCGATTTCGCGGGTGCGCGCAATTTTAAAGCTTGACATGTTTGTCTATTTACCCGACGTAACCATGTCTTTTATATTTTACCAAAAATATGGGTAATAATCATTGTTTCCTAACATAATGAAAAAAATGTTTTTCCTTTTAATATAGTAAAAAATAAAAACCTCAGTGGTGATTAAATACCACCAAAAGAAATCTCTATCTGTCCCCAAAAAATGGTACAAAATTAATTTCAGTACAGCGTTGCATGACGGAATAAATGTCAAAGTACCGCAGCGCTGACTACTGAAAAATTGCCTGGCCAGGAGGGGGGTCTAAACACCTGGTCAGCAAGTTAATATGTTTTCTATTTTCTATTGTGAATCAAATATGGGTTTATTAGTTTTGCAAATCATTGCATTCTGTTTCTATATAGATTTCACACAGCGTACCAACTTGTTTTGAAATTGGGGTTGCAGTATGCACGTATAGTCTAATGCATTAGGCTACAAAAAGTAAAATAAATATAAAGAAAATACTAATTTATGTTAATTTATGTTTAATCCACCCCCACCCCCCCCCCCCCCCCCCCCAAAAAAAAAATTAGACTTGAAATAAAATTTTA
>NW_017307641.1:191302-209056 GCF_000935625.1 Nanorana parkeri
TATTGTGATAAATCAATTTTTACAGTAGTTAGTAGTTTAGATCCCTCTTTTTAAAAAACTAGAACCGACTTATTTTATTCCTTTACAGCTAGCATTTGCTTTTCCAGAGGTGCTTCAATGTATCTTTATAATCAATATATATATAAACAAGTCCAATTATCTAAAGATTCTTTGAAAATTCTAATGTTTAATTCCCATTTTGTTTGGACATCAGAAGTAATACTATAACCTGCCAGAAATCAATACATTTGCCCAGAAGAATGGGGGATTATTAGAACCGTCTTCATTTCAAGTTGATATTGGATTTTGTTGTATGATAATGCATTTTCTGAGCACTTTTCCACTTAAGGTAATTGATTAAGAAGAAAAAGGTTACAAATCATTAAGATCTTTTGATGATTCAGCCTTAAATTAAAGACAAATTCATTTTCAATACTTGTTTATAAATTCATATATACAATTCAGCAGAAATAAATAATATTATACCAGTGACTTTTTTGTAAACAAAATAATGAGTATATGCCACTAGTGGAATATACATTTCATTTTGATTTCTTGTTATTTTTGTGAAGAAAACTATGAAACAACTAGCTCATTGCTGCCATGCTAAACTCATGCTGTTACATTTCTTATGAGTTAAGCTGAAAAGATGCTGAAAAGATGCAACATCTGAAAGTTCAGCATTCTTGACTTATTTTAATCATTTTTAATTATGAATATGCTACACTGAAACTTAGTACTGTACCTTAGTGTTTTTAAAATTAGAAAACCAATAGCGTATTGCTGCCACTCAAAACAGTTTTACTTTCTAAGATAAAGCTCAACTGAAATATTCATATCTTTGTAAATTTCACAAGAGGAGGACAAAGCATTGTTCCTTCTAAATGTTGGTATGTCAGCAGTAATATATTGTATTCTCATTAAGACGTGACAGAATAGTTTCCATCAGATGATCAACTGTGTTACATTTATACCACCAAATTATAGTATATTGCATAGAGAGTATAAGACATCCTGTTTTACACTGTAATGCTGTTGTTTTTATCCTAGATGGGTTTTTTTGGTGGGGGTTGGGGATTGAAAACTTATCCTATAAATATAGTCCACACATGTCACAAGCTTGTATGGACACCAGTGGTAGGCATAGGCTCTACTCAGAGTTCAAGGATTGCTTCAAAAACCCACAAGCAAATTAAACTTAATTGTTTCAAAAAAGTGTAAGCAACAAATAGAACATAATAACCTATTTATAAATCTAGTAAAAAATGCAGCTTGTATGATATCCTGCTGTCTTACACCCATCCCCTGGACAGGAAGTACTTTAAGGCTCCCTAATGGAAACACACAACATCAATGTAATTTTAAGCAAAGGTTCTCACTCTTGCCCAAAGTTCCTGGATTAGGTTCAGATCCCTACAACATGTTATATTAATTGAACAGTTGTATGACCACTCACTATTTTCTCCCCCTTTTAACATTTTATATTTATATTGATGTACTGTATAAATACATATTAATCAACAATGGAGAATTTCCTTGCAGAAATATATACAATAGACGGACCTGGAAACATGTCATTGTTGGATGCTGTCTTCAAAACATTAAGTGTTAATTCAAACTTTAGCATTCTGTTGCAGTATGTTAACACGCGATACTTTGCACATTACCAACCATTGCATAAAGGCAGCTCAGTTATTATGAATGGGCAGCCAACTCAACACGATGGACCAGAAAATGAACATGACCCTTTTTAGCACCACAACACAACTGTGAATGGGTCATCATAATTATGGTAAATGTGTTAGTGATTGTCATGTTTGTCTCTCAAAGGATGTGAAAGTTGTTCAACAGAACATGGCATTTAATTTATTATAGCTACTCTATTTTTAGAATGAGAAAAGCAGTGCTCTCTGCAAAGCAGGCAATTAATACTAACCTTTCCTTTAACCGAGAGGGGTTCAACAGTGTGGGCATCAGGATTGCGAAGTATTCATTGCTTACATTGCAGGGAGAACTGCCTTTCACATTTTAAACATCGCAACAGGGCTGCTTTAAAACTGATACAGTACTAATGATTTATGTTTCAATATTTTTATCGAGTTTAGAAAAAGCATAACAAGTGTCATAAAAAATGGTATAAAGTATACATCTCAAAAACCACATAAGAATCGCTCAGCAAATGATATAGAGTAAAGAAGTATAATAAGACATGACCATCAAAAAGTCCTTTCAGATGTGGTGTATCAAGACAATTTACCAATATTAGGGAGGCCAGTAGGTTGAACAGTAACTATACCTGTAAAAGGTAATTACATTTTTTCATGGAGGCAAAACTTAATAGAAGTGTTTGGAATGAGTGGGAAAAGAAAGGAAAGAACTTAGTAATGAGAAGAGATTAGAAAAAAAACTAAAAATCATAAAGTATGGGTCTCACAGAAAGCCGTCTCACAGAAAGCCGTTTAAATAGAGCTAACTGCAGGGGCCACCAGGCCACCCCCCAAAAAAAATTAGTCTCCCTCCCCAATTCTCTATAGTGCACTTATAGGTCTCAAAATCTTGTTAGCTCCATCTCAGGGTGTTGAATCAATATCCATGTATCTATACAGAATATGCAGACACTTAACAAGTATTGTGAAAGATAGACAGGCTAAGTGTTTATTTATCATAATGTGGACCATTCTATGAAGAAATTCTACATAAGTTATTTGCTGCTTTTTCCAATTACCAGCGAGAGCCAGTTTACCTGCTAAAAGATGTAATGGGATAATGCTCACTGGGATTTAGTCAATTCAGGTATGTTCATATGAAAAGGGACATGTTTGGGGTCCCTCGCTAAGTGTTTATCTAACAATGCTTTCAATATTCTATAAATCTTCATCCAGAAGATAGTAGCAAATGGACACTTCCACCAGATATACAACATATCGCCTGCCTTGGAACAAACCCGAAAACATGTACCCGAAACATGTAGCCAAAATGGCAGGATTTGAGTGTGCTATATGAGTAGGGATCATATACCATCTCATAACAACCTTATAGGCTACTTCTGCATTTGTGACATTAAGGGAACAATTAGCTATATTCCCTCACTCTTTTTTCCATTCATCCTCTGTCCAAGACCAGAAAAGATCCCTTTCCCATTTGTCAACATAAGAATGAATCCTGTGACTAGGTAGCTTATTCAATTGGGAGTACAAGATGAAATTAACCCAGAACTCGCTAGAGCAGGGGCGCCCACAATTTTTCATCTGCGATCTGCAAAAATGCTGCAGATCACACTGGACTGGAATGCAGGCACTAATGTGCCTGCATTCTGGGTGCGAGCGATCGCACTGTAGTTGGGGGTGTGGCTGCCGTGTCATTGTCTTCAATACAACCCCATGCCCCCTCCCACCCCTGAACGCAGGGAGCCAGCCGGCTTGCATTCCAGTGCGTTCTAGAGGCTGAACACTCTGGAACACAGATTTTGTGGAGTGAACCGGCCCTCTCTCTTGGCTGTCTCTTCTCTCTCTCTCTCTCTTTGCTTTCTCCCCCGTTTCTCTCTGCTGTATCTTCTCTCACTTTCTCTGCTGTCTCTCCCCTTTCTGTCTTTTCTTACTTCACTGCAGCAGCTTCCCAGGTTTCCTCTCATGGGGAGAGGTGTCCCACCCCTTTACTGGAAAGTGTTTACTGGAAAGAAATCCTCCAAGCTGGGTTCATTTGTAGAATTCTAATGCATTACACAGTATCTTCCTAGCAGTGTGGATCTGTAGGTTTGTGTGATTTTCATAATTAAGTTGTACTGACACAGGATCTCATGTAAATGCCTCATGATATGATAGATTATTCTAAACATTTACTGTGTAAACCTCTCGTTGGTTCCTCCTGCTTACCTCCATGTTACTACGGTATCCATTAATGGGTGGAGGAGATTGACAATTCTGGAAGTGTTGTTTTCCCAACCCACTTTTAGGGGCAACTTTACAACAAAGGAGCAGGGTTCCGTGCCACCGGAAAGGTATGAATTTAGTGCCTTCAACCACAGGTAAATAAATCTTTTCTGGACATGTTTTGCATAGTTACAGAGTCACTTTAAAATGCACAGCATACTTGTATTAACAGGCCATATTTACAGCTTTCCTAATTTATATTTTATGTATATTTAGTTGATAGTGATATTTGTAGTTATCTGTTTAGCCAAAAGATAGTTTTCTGCATTAGTGAAAATGTTATATAGCTTTCCTACCTCATATATACCTATTTAAAAAACTTACACTTTGTTGTACCATATGCATTTTCTATTTTTATTAAAACATATTGAAAGTAACATACTGTGTACAGAAATAATTTTCTTGATGACAGTGCTAATGACTGTGAAACTGCAAAGAAACCCATATTTACCAGCAGTTAAAAATGCTACAAAAAAACTACTTTGCCTCCAGAGTAATTTCCCATTCACATGGTCTACAGTCTCAATTACATACCTGGGCATCCAACTTCCGCGGGACCTGTCCACAGCCTACTCTTTAGATTTCCTACCACTCCTGCAGAGAATAAAACTTGACCTCAATAACTGGTCTCGTCTGGCATTCTCCTGGACGGGTAGGTGTAATGTAATCAAACAGAACATTTTACCGAGATTGCTATACCCTATCCAGGCAGTACCCATCTTAGTGCCCAGGGGTTTCTGGACGACGATCCAGTCCTGGATTACAAAATATATTTGGGGATCTAAACCGGCCAGGATTAGGCACTCTATTCTCCGCCTACCCAAGAGATATGGGGGTCTGGCGGTTCCGGACGTACATTTATTATCTGGCTGCTCATCTAGCACGCATCTTAGACTGGTGTCGCCACAAGGACCAGAAACCTTGGATGTGCTTCTCCCATTCCCCTCAAAAGACTCCCCTGGTGCCCACGCATACCTACCTCGGTCCGCAAACACCCGACGGTGGGCCAAACCTGGAATATAGAACAGTCAATATTTGACTCTAGACAGATCTGTCCCTCGCCCTCTCCGCTCCTCCCAGTGGTAGGGTCTCCAGATTTTGCCCCGGGCCTACAGGACCCTGGGTTTCTACGATTACATGACAATGATTGCTGCAGGGCTATGCATTTTCTTCTGGGCAATGAGTGGCCCTCTCTCTCGGCACTGACCACGGACCTGGTGTTATCCTTGCTGGGATTCCGGCGCCACCGCTAGCTGACACACTTTCTGGCATCCCTGCCACTACCGACGGTTCTGTCCAGACCCCCCACGAGTTTTGAGAAGGAATGCATAATCTCTAGCCCACTGTCTAAACCTCTCTTGCTATGCTACCAGTTATTGCTCACCCCTGACTTTGACTCGCCTCTGCCGCATATAGAGGGTTGGGAACGAGAAATTGGGATTTCTTTTTCACCTTCCGAGAGAACCAGGATAATAGCGCTGTCCTTGAAGTCCTCCATTAGTAGTAGGTACCAGGAAACGGGATACAAAATCCTTACTAGATGGTACCGCACCCCCAAAAAGTTGCAGACAATTTTTCCCGAAACGAATGGCTGTTGCTGGCGGTGTGGCTCCTCCCCGGCTGGCATGCTACATGTTTTCTGGTCCTGTCCGCCCTTACAATCATTCTGGGCTCAAGTACACACAGTCACTCAAAAACTCTCTGACGCACAGATCCCCCTGACACCCTCCTTCCTTTTGCACCATAACACACATTCACTGAAGGGTTATAAAAAGTCGGTTATTCATCTCATTAATGCCGCAAGGGCTTGCATACCGGCTATGTGGAAACATGCTTCCCCACCTACAATACAGACGTGGTTCAACAGGATAAGAGATATTTGACATATGGAAAACCTTACCTGTTCCATTAAGGGAACTGGAGCTCAGTTCAGTGCTACATGGTTTTGGTGGGATGATTTTACCTCTACACCTCTTCCTTGGAATAATTTTCTTCTTCTCTTCTCTCCTTTTGCCAACCCTATACAACCCCACTCATAGAATGTTTTTACCTACCTGTTCCTGTGGCGGACCGCCAGTGGGACTCAGACAGTCCAACTCCCACACTGCTACCACAGGGGAATAGAAGGCGCACTGGATACCGGGGGGTCTACACCTATCGAGACTATTAGTCTCCCTTCCTCCCAAGGATGACTCTCCAGGTGCCTAGGCACACAGTGTTGAATTACACAAGACCCTTCCCCCGCCGGGTCACGTTCTTACTAGCCCACAGGCGAGTGTGCTAACAGGGGAGGCCTTACTTCTTTAACTACCTTGGGGTTGTATCACTGTTACTGTATATTTGATGGTTTTATATGGTGGCTGCGTCCACTACCTTTCGACCAGGGGTCTACTGCCCCATATTCAGTACCAATACTTTTAATTCTGAAAAACTTGCCAAATAAAAGAATGTATTAAAAAAATGCTACAAAAGTATTAAAAGCACCATTGTATAACTGAATATTATTAAACATTTGGTAGCTTGTAGGAGATCAGTTTATACAAACGGATTTAACTCATATTCTGCTGATATGTGGCAAGTTATGGCTCACCTGGTTCCAGCATTGCAGCACATTGGGAGATATTCACAGGTAAAGTCCTAGGAACAAGATACTTCATGGCACTTTGTAATTTAACAGGTGTGTTGGTCAGTCCAAATGACATGCACTTAAATTGAAAAAGTCCTATGAATTGTAGAAGGGTGTGGCAATGCCACGGTGCAGTATGGCAACTTTGGCACCCAGGACTCTCATCCAGAGGGGCTGAGAGGGTCCCGAATGTGAACCATGTTATAAGGAAGAACCTGTTTTTTCAGATTATTCCAGGTTTTCCTAATTGTAGCTGGGATCTGGAGCTCTGGAGATTTCTTAGAGCTCTGGGTGGGATGAAATCTCCAGTCCTGGGGCCAGATGTTGCCAATGATCAGCTTGGGCTGATCAGGTGGCTAAGAGCAACCTCATTAAGAAGCCAGCCCAAAGCTCAGAGTAGAGAGTTGTGTGTGCAGGAGGCACACGGCCAGAGCAGACTCAGTTGCATGCTGGATGCACATGGAACAGCCAGGGGAGGCTGGGAGAGGTTGGGAAGGTTGGTGACCCTAGGACCTGTTGGACGCACTGCTGGGAGAGCACAGTGAGGACTCACGAGGGGTGAGCAGTGCAAGTATCACACAGAGCTGTGATGAGCTGCTTGGAGCCGTGGAAAGCTACTGAGCAAAACTAAAGACTGTCATTTATGTTGCTGCAGAAAAGCTATTATGAGAATGTTGGCTCTTCTTGTGTAACAGAGGCAGGCTACCCTGTTGTCCGAAAATACTTTTTTGTGTTTGCAGTCAGGAAATGCAGTTTTATTATGGCAATCGAGTGTCCTTCTTACAGTATATATAAGACTGTCTTGCACTGATCATTCTTAGCACTGGGTATTTGCCAATATCTGGTGGTTAATTCTGAGAATGCAAACTACAGGCCTTCTTTACTGTATCTCCCTACATTTTTCCCTTTACTAGCAGAGAATGTATTGTTGGAGTTGTTTATATGATTGTCACCAAAGATTATTGTGAGCAAGTCAGGGAATAAATGAAAGCGAGGATGCAAAGTTGTCCATGAATGGGAAAGGGTTAGAAAACGACATAGGAGCTCAGGGAAAAGCAGCTGTTATAAGTAGGGCATATTGTTAGCATGGAATGTACACTTTAAAAGAGAAGAAAGTGAGTGGTTGTAAGAGTGGGAATGAGGTATTTCCAGTAGAGGGGGAAAAAAGGAGACTCATACCACCACAAAGGCTTTTCCAGGTCTAAAATGGTGGTTAAATTGCAGACTTCAGAGTACAGTTCAAAGTGTTCTCTGGGGTGGGGTGAAACAAAGTTAAAAGTTGGTCCAGAACAGCTACCGAATGAAAATATGAGATGTCTGGGTATCACAACCCCCCTGATTAGAGTGATGGGGGGGTCTCTACCATGTTTCCCCTTCCAGGCAAACTGTCTAATGCATGAATTCACTGCATTTACGTGTGTTTGCATTTACGTAAAAAATAATCTATATGTGCATATAAGGGACGATATCACGTCAAATAATGGGGAAGACGTGGAAACTCTATGGCTGGAGCTAGATATGACGGACGCTAGCCGTAAACTTCTCGTGGGTATTTGCTATAAACCTCCAAATATAGGGGAAGAGGGAGAAGTCAATCTTCACTCACAGATAGGAATAGCTGGGAGAGAGGGCAATGTAGTCGTGATGGGTGACTTCAATTACCCAGACATAAATTGGGCCAATGGAACTTCGGGTTCGGCAAAGGCGGGGCGATTTCTAAACATGTAAAGAATTTTGGAAGCAGTACGATAGGTAAAGTCTGGAAATAAAACAATATTTTAGGCAGAGCTTAAAATCTGATATTGTCCCTACCCATAATAGTTCAAACCTCCACTAAGCACTAGTTCAGCTACAACTGATGATAAAAGAGGTTGGTAATTGTGTTTGTACAAAATGCTGGAGGGGATGCAAGATTAATTTCTATGTAAGGAATACTGTGAGCTTTCCAATTATACGAGAAAACTTGGAGTCTTCTTTTAATAAGCAGGGCAAATACATGCATTTATTTTATAGTACGGCACTTCTTCCAAGGTTTTAACTGTTTCTTGTACTGATATTTTGAAATGCTTTGTAACATGTTCTGGAATGTTAAAAGACAACTCCAGGAGGTATGTTACTAGACAGAGATTGTATTACGTTCCCGAGTTCTAATTTAGGAAAATTATATGTGAATGGGAAGTCCGTGCCAAAAATGTAATTACAGGGCATGTCCTATGATTCAGAGGAGTATTTAACTGTTAACTCTGGAAGTGGATGGTGCTGTGTCTTCAAACCAGCTACCCTGTTTTGCACTAAGTACGGAAGCCTGTTCCTGTTTTTGCCGACCCGGACTACTTGACCACTCTCTGCTTGCTGCCTGCCTTGACCCCTGCCCAAACCAAACTGTGCTCTCATCTATTGCCTTGCCTACTGACCTCTTGTTCCCAGCCTGGATTGTCTGACCATTCTCTGCTTGCTGCCTGCCTTATCCTTTGCCTGGAACTTATTATGCTCTCATCTCCTCTCTTGTTTACTGCATATTGGTTGCTTGCCCATACTGTTTGACCACTCTCTGCTTGTTGGCTTCTAAGACCCCTACTTGATCTTACATTCTCGAGCCTACTGCTCCATCTTTTTTCACTTCCTTCCTATCCTTGCCCATCCCTTGGTGGTGCAATCTTGAGGGCCAACACCTGGTACCAGCCTGCTGCAAGAACCCATCACCATCAGGAGCACTGGTGAAGCCCACTGCATTTCACTGTTATATCACATCACATAACACAACACAACACTGTATCCAGTTTGATGGGCTACAAACTGTGTAGAGTATGTATTTAGTGGGCTGCATCGCTAAATTGCGGCTAATTGCATTGTAGTGGGTTACATATTATTGTGTACCACCCTTTGTGTTCACAGTGACGAGAGTCCTTTTTTTAAGACTACCAAAAGCTGTCTGCTAACTGCCAGATATGCAATACACAGGAACTCAATGTTGCCCATGCTGCAGTGGCTGCACCTGCAGTGATGGGCCATAAATGGGTATTTTTATGAGTACAAGATAAGGACAGACTCTGGGGATTTGGGGTTCTTTTTATCACATCAGTGGCTCTGGATTCAGGATGTATGTACCATCTTGTCACCATTTGAACGGGCCAGGTGGAGATCAGCAACACAATCCCTCTGGTGTTACTGATGCAGAACACAATGTGATGCAATAAACTGGAGCACTGAAACACAGCAGCAGAAGGAAGAGGAGGGCTTCCTGCTGTCTTTAGGCTTGATGGATTATTTCACAGCATCCATGTAAGGCAGAGGAGGAGCACAAGAAGGGAGGAGGAGAGTTTAGGTGGTGGCGTTGAGGAGAAGGACATGGGGCAGGCTTCCAGGGATAAGTTTCACCCCTTTTAGACCATGGAAGATGTACATGAGTGGAGTGAGATCATTAAGGATACAATTGCCCTCAGCAACACCGATGACTTGGGTTCCTCTCCCACCAGACACTTTGGGGTGAATGGGCTCATTCATGCTGCAGTGCCTGCACAAGGGCTCCAGGATTCCACATATAAAAAATAGGGACCATTTCTAGTTGGCAACTCTTTTGGATGCCTGATAAAAGGGGAAAATGCAAGATCTCATTCTGCCATCACACAGGTGGTGTCAGCCTCGGTGAGGCTCTAAAGTTGTTCTTGAGAATACATTGACCAGGCCTGGCTGTTGACAGCAGTTACAGGCACTGCCTAAACCATATGATTTCGGATTACCTGGGATGCAGGGTAGATGTGGACAACAATAGAATACCCCTCCAGGTTGGACCACTAGCCAGAGCTTGAAAGCAAGCTGCTGGTCAGTCCTGCACCCAGAGTGCTGTCACAGAGGGAATTCACCCCAGCAGGCAGTTTTGTGAAAAAGAGATTAATCCACCTGTCCCATAACAAAGTTGAGCAGCTCACTTTTATCAAAATGGTCCATTTCTGGATTAGAGTACAAACGTCTGCAGTTGATGCTAATGAATACTTTTTTTCTTGGAATCTGGCCCCAAAAAACATGATTATACCATACAGTATTACCAGTTCATCCCACTGGATGCTGGCCTTCCACCATTACTAGATCCTGACGCCTTTACCTGCTTCTTCTACCAATGTTGGCCTGACACCAGAACCATTTCCTGCCACCACTGCTTGCCTGCCACCATTACCCTCTCATGCTGCTTATGCTGGCCATTTCCAGTGGTCTGGTTCTGCAAAGGTGCCACACATAAATTTGAAATTTGTATATTTTTTTCTGCAGTGTCAATATTGTATTGCACCCTAATGTTTCTTCTGGTGATCAGGCACTGGCATGGTGCTATTCAGAAGGTTTCCTCAGCTTGTTCTTAGCTGTACAATTCATGATTATTTTCTGTAGGATAAATAATGTTCTGTGTATCCTAATTTTCAACCTGTTCCACTGTTCTTGCAATGAAGAATGTTTGTGGCTATAGTCTGTCTGAAATAGTGTACTCTTACTGGCATTTCTTAATAAACTGCTTGGTCTCTCCCCATGAAACTGCAACATGGAGTCAGTAATTTGTTTTCTGGTGAAATAATACACTCTATTAATTTTTTTGAAAATTAAAAGCTGTCTGGTGTCTCTCCTGTTCAAAATTCAGCCAAGTAAAACTTGTGTATGGAGTCAGTACAATATTATTTCCTGTAAAATAAATACACTGTAAAGTTGATTTTAAAAAAATGTAAAACTGACTGATGCCTGCCTCCTCTTAAAGATGCAGCCTTTCAAAGTGCTAAATACTCTCTAAAATATTTCTTGATTTTTTTTTTTTTTTAAATATATACACGTATATATGTGTTTCTGTACTGTAAAGATGTAATGTAATTGTTAGAAAATGCTAAATAATCCTTAAAGGGGTTCTAAAACCTCCGTTTTTTTGCCTAGATCTACTGCTGGCAAGCGGTAGATATAGGCAAAAAAGTTTTTGAAAAAACCCGTTTTAACAGCTGTTTACACTTACCCTGTTTTCGTTGCGCGCTCCCGCCCAGAATCCAAAATTGCCCGGGCGGCCGCAAAGCATCTTGGGGCGGGCATATGCGTAGTTCGGATTTTCGGCCGGGAGACGAGGAGAGACTAGGAGCTTCCTGCCAATCCACTCTGTACCTCTCCATTAAAAGTCCAGCTCACTTGTTCTGTGCCGTGCGAATAACGTGTCTTTCCACCCAGTCGGCCTTCATGTTTATCTCTTGCCTTTGTAATCCCTGTGGTTGCTACCACCTACCTTGTCCCCTGTGTGTCTGGATTCCCTCTTCTTCACAGTGAGATCCTGTACCTCCTGCAGTGGATTGATCATCAGCTTCTTCAGTGAGACCTTGCACCTGTGCCTACTTGTGTCTGTGTATAGGCTTCAACCCTGCCTGCTGTTGCATCCAGCACCTCGGTGCTGCAACTAACCTTTATGTCTGTGTGGGTGTGCTAGAGGGCCGCAACATGGAAGGTGTCCAGCAGCCAATCATCCTCACTATTAGAGGCTCTGTTGAACACCTGGCCCTTCTTAGAACCTACGCCTCTAGTGCGGCCCCGTTAGCGCACAGACATCTACTTCCTATGTTTTCATCCCAGACACCATTTTGTGAACACTACTCTTTGTCATTTTGTGTGCCCCGGTCGCGGACTGTGCCATACTGTATCTATGCCCTCCATAAACAAATAGTATGCTTCCGGTTATAAGACATAATGCATGGACTTAACATTCTGTATTACATTGTTTCATAATATACATCTTTGTGCCCAAACCTTGAATCTTGTACTTGGATCTATTGTGAAGAAGTGTGAATAAGTTCATCTGAGGGCCAAGCTCTGAATGTTTTTAGATATTTAGAACTGTTGTGGCAGTAGTGTTCTCTCGGTACAAAAATTTGCAGTGTCTTAGATAGCTTTTCCCTGGCCCAGCACCAAGTCATAATATTTCATTTCATTAATGGTTTAATACCTTTGTAAGCAGCAAATAAAATTTATCAAGGGGAGAGAGCCACAGCAACGCCGCTCTCAGGGAATCTGCCACTCCAGGCAAACACCTTGTTTGCCTCGCGGCAGATATGCCCCTGTTGTGTATACTTGTGTATAAAAGTATTGGGTGCACATAAAAGTCCTATGTTTTAAAAACCAGAAGAAAACGTTGTTAGTGCTCAAACAGTAAATCTTTATTTCCTGTAGTGTTGCAGATAAAAGGCACTGTTTTAAGTACAGTACGTCTAGTGAGTAAATAAGCTCTGGATAAAACCGCTTCTTTGATGTGCACTGAGAGCAGTAAAATGAAATGAGTAGTTTGCTGAACACTTTAAGGAAAATGGAAGCTTTAAAGGTATAATATTCACATAATGCTCTGTCATATATATAAAAGGTGCTTTCATTGTGCTTATGGTTTGCCGATGTGCCTGCGTTTTAATACCCCTCTTTCTTGCTCTTACTCCTGTATTATAAAAGGAGAGGTCTAGCATTAGAAGTGTTGAAATGTTAAGAGCACTGTCAGAAGAAAATAAATAAGCCACTCCTTGCAGATCCCAGGAACAGTTTCTTTGGTAGCACTGTTAAAGGAAATGCTATTTTCAAAATGTATTAAGGGACAGCCATTGCCTTTAAAGAGACTGCATGAGCTGGCTCAACAAATTACTGACAAAATACTTCTCGACATGTAGCTAACACAACATCAACTTAAACTGTTCATGAAACACAAAAAAACGCTATAGCTGCCCAGGGAACGAATCAGAATGCGATTAGGAAATTAATTTCTCCCGTTGTATGTGTTGAGATGTTCTTCTCTACGCACTGCAGTTGATTACCTTGTTCCCATATTTTTATATTGTGTGATTTCTGTTTTAATTTGATAGTGAGAGAAGAAGAAAAAGCTTTTATAATTTGTTTATCTATGAATTTCACTCACTTGTTTTCTCTTTTCTATCCTGGCACACTTCATTTGTAAATCACAACGTTTATTTGACTTCGTAATTTTTGTGCATCCTATACTATTATATTTATTATTGATTTTTTCAAATGTTTTTATGCTTATAAATAATAACCGTTGTCAGTCTTGTTTTTATTTTCTATTTGCATGGAAGTGAGAAAAGGTGGACGATCTGTTTTTCCTATTGGCTGCTGCATGTCAACAAACCTGTCAGGGATCCTGGGTGACATAATTGACTAAATAAGGTCTTAACCATATTTGGAAACTGATGTTATCCAGGTTCGCTGGCTGTGTGTTTGTTGACATACAACAACTGGCTGGGGTTTGTCACTTGCCACTAAAGTAACGGCAGACAAGCATCGTCACACAGCAGGATGTCCTGGTTGCAGATCAACGTCATCAAGCTCATGATTGATGGTGATCAACATCACCGTGCAAAATGACTGACATTGGATTTAACCAGGGGCATTATTTTTTCTATGGTGTGGGGATTATTTCCATTTTTTTACATTTTTATGAGGGGAATTAAAAAAATAAAAATGGGGTCCCCAGGTTGTTGGGTACAAGGGCCTTATTCCACATACTGTTCCCAAAAGAGATGTAAGGATATGGGGGTTGTCTTCTCAGAATCTGGATGCTCTATTTATACAAATATATCCAGAGACGTACAGTTTATATAATAACCTTTATTATTCATTCTCTAATAAAAGTAAATAAAACCACCCTCTCCATTACAAGACCTTTATTTGAAATAAATAAATAATGTCTCCATGTAAATTACGATGTGAATCATGTCACTCAGTGATTTAATTTTCATCATTCATAATGACCTGTTGACTGATGATGTTGATTCGCTGCTACAACAACCTGCAAAGCGATGGTGCTGCCCCAACGATACTTGCGTCACAAATGAGATCCCCAACAGACTACTTTATGTCAACAAACTGGCCAGAGATCCTGGGTTATATTAATACCCAAATATGGTCATGGCCATGCTTGGACAAAGACATCACCCATAATCCCCAACTTGTTTGTTTGCAGTGGTGCTACCACTAGTAAATGACAGATGCCGATTGTAAACAAAAAAATGCCTTTTTAAAGCACTACTCCTTTAAGTAGTTTAAATACTGTTCCTAACTTTACATGTAGATTTAAGGCATCCTCCAAACATGTTATTTGAAAGATTTGTGTGATGTTGCCCTTTAAGCTACATTAAAAGATCCTCCCACCTACTAAATTGTATTGTTGAAATTCCTTCCACTGGTACATTTCTCCCATGGCAGTGACATGCTACAAGTGCACTTTTTTTTAACAATAACTTGCACATTATCCTTGAAAAATGCCAGAAAATAATAGCAAGATTCAACTCCAATAGACCTCAACAGGATTTGGCACTATGTTTCTGGATTTGCAGACTTCCTGCTGGATTTGCCGAACCTACTGCAAACTGAACTTTGCTTGGCTTGCTCATGTTTATTGGCTGATATTGAGTCCTGCTATTTTGCCAACTACTCTTTAACAACCCCCTGGTACAGTATCACTGTCCAGTCCAATCCAAGGATAGCTGTGCCACACAGCAGCCAAGCTTGTCCTTGTGGTCTATAACCACCATGGAGACACCCACAACATGTATATTATATGTTATCAAAAGGTGCCTGTTAAAAGGAAGCAGCAGTGGTTAAGGAGACAGAGTTAGTGTGCATACCTTACATTTTGCTAAACATATTATATGATTACATACGATATATTGTATAAATAAACTTGTGGCTAGTTTTCATGCACTTACTATCTCTGTGGGTAAGTGGGCTGCCCAGGTATCTGCCTAGCTGACAACCTGCATGACATCACTAACTTTATCCTCTATTCAAAATGTACCTTTGCCGAAAAAGTTTTCTGAGGACTGTCACTTTGGCAATATATTTATTGTATTTTTCTCTCAGACTGCATTTGACAGCTATTGAAAAGAAGAAATTGGTAATAGTAATTATTTTGCTTCATCTTGGGGTTTTGGATTCTAACCTTAAGATCTTGATTGGCTTGTTCTATGAGGATCCAGATCTAGCTGGAACAGCTGATTTTAGTTTCTGGTGATCTATATAGGGTCATATCACAATGGTGAAGTAGGGGTGTGAAATTCCACCAAAGTAAAGTAAATATATTGTGGAATCACCGGCTCTACTTAACCAAAACCATGGGTGTCTTGGATCTCTAAAGCCAAGGTTGCAATACTGAATTACCCTATCCCCTACTCCAGGGCTCAAAATTTCAAGTTCTGAGCTACTAGCCAGGCCTTAAGAGTCACAAGCCACCAGCTGCCCCACCTAACCCTTACCCTGGCAAGGCCTTAACTCCGCCCCTAAACACACCCTCTTAAATAATCTTATGGTAATTCTTATCTTATGATAGTTGCCGCTTGTAAAAGGCAGATTAGGGATTCCTGCTGCAGGAAAACGCAAGTTCCTGACACAGGAATCTCTTATCACACCTGAAAAATACTCTAGGTGTGAATGGGGCCTAATATACACATACACTAAAGGTGTCCATACACCTGCCGATTATCGTACGATAATCGCGGGTGATCCTGCGATCATAAAATAATTGGCAGGTGTATGGGCAACGTGCGACTGCTTCTACTCCAAGGTCGTACGACTTTCGTCTTCCAAGCACGCTGGAAAACCTGCCGAAAATTGTACGTTTTTTTGGCGGGTTGGTGGCGTGGTCTGAAGACGAATGCCGCATGGGCCGGTGTGTGCAAGCGCACACTGCCCACTCAGCACTGCAATCATCAGAAGCCCGCCCCTCAGCGGGGAGAGCTTGCGATGATCGCAAGTACGATCTGCCTGTCCAAGATGGGCAGATCGTACGAGATTTTAATGATCTTACAACCATCGCAAGACAAAAGTCGTGCGATGGTTGTAAGGTGTATGGGCAGCTTAAAACACAATAATACACTTCTCAGCAACGTTACACCCCCCCTGCACAAATATAATAATAAAATTCCCCTGCACACAAAAAATACACTCCCCCCATTATAAGCCCCTCACACACAAACTAATATACTCACCCCTTATTAACCCCCCACACACATAAAATAATATACTCCCCCTTATTAACCTTATTAACCCCCCCCACACACATAAAATAATAAACTCCCCCTTATTAACCTTATTAACCCCCCCACACACAAAATAATATACTCCCCCTTATAAAATAATATAATCCCCCCTTATTACCCCCCACACACATAAAATAATACGCTCCCCCTTATTTTTAATTTTTTTTACAAACTTTTAGTCTGTTTTTGCGGCTAAACCCCCAACAGGGTTAGCCGTACCTTACCATGACATACAATACAAAGAATACAAGGTTTTCTCACAGCTACCTCGGCAATTGCACAAGAAATAACAACTTTCCCACTTTCCATTTTTCCCGTGCTGGTTGCCCCAGTAACTATAAGCATCACTCTACAAGCCTATTGTTGCTTACCTACTACCCTGCTATTTCACTAACTGCTTTACTGGTCACTGTGTATCTGATTAACCACTTAGGAAATAGTTAAGCAATCTAGCAATCGATCTACTAATCTTCACTTTAACTATAACTTTAAAGCACCTCCAGTGGCCCCAGATTCCCCGACAGTTTGTTCTTCAGGTACTATTTAGAGTATTGAAAGGGTTGCATTATGCTAGTCAGTTCCTACTCATCAAAGGTCACCGCAAGAGACCTTTGATGAATAGAGCAAGTATTTCCATCTCCGGAAGAATTTTTTAGTGAACGTGTCTACATTGTTTTCAGCATCTAGTTTCTCCCTGAGGAACAACATTCTTAATTGTGCTGTGACACTCGAGGTAGCAGGGGTGGTAGTAGTATTCTAGGATCGCATAATACACCGTCTGGCTGCCAACAGGCAGATGTGCAGCCAGTCCCTGCCCCTGTGATTCTGTTCATGGGGGTCCACAGCAGCGTACTCAGGGATACTAAATAGGAACAGCAGTGGGTCTAGGCGTGGAGTCCACTGGAGGACCTCCCCCTTATTAACCCATCACACACACATAAAATAATATAATCCCCCCTCATTAACCCCCCCACAAACTTAAAATAATACGCTCCCCCTTATTAACCCCCTACACACATAATATAATCCCCCTTATTAACCCACCCCGCACACACAAAATAATATACTCCCCCTTATTAACCCCCCACACACATAAAATAATACGCTCCCCCTTTTTAACCCCCCACACACATAAAATAATACGCTCCCCCTT
>NW_017307641.1:209885-243693 GCF_000935625.1 Nanorana parkeri
CAGCCCCCCACCTGTTCACGTCTTTGCAGGGAGGAGGCTGTGAGCAGGATCGATCCCAGGTTATCTGGGGGTGATTAGTGAGGTCTGCAGCAGATCTCACTAATCACACCCAGAAAACCAGGGATCGATCCTCCTCACATACATTCTTTCTTCTTTCTGACAGGGGCAGCTCTGCCGTCGGCATCCGACACAGATGTAGACAGGGAGCTGCTCCCGCAAGTCAGGTACGCAGTTTGTGACCGTGTGCCTGACATGTCAGCTGTCTGCGGATCACATAGTACAGGCTTGCGGGCCGGAGTTGGCCTGCGGATCGGTACTTGGAGACCCAAAAATTTCCACACGCCCTCACTTTATTTTTACTCCCCAAATGCGAGCAGGCGAGTGGAAATTTTGAGCCCTGCCTACTCCATGGATTTTGCAATATATGTAGCCATCCAGATTGATAGTTCCTAATGAGAATCTAGATAGAAACTATAATCACCCAGTCAGGGGCGTCACTAGAAATCACAGGGCCCCATAGCAAAATTTTGTATGGGGCCCTGTGATTTCTAGTTATACCCCTTGCAGAGCCCACTTGAGATAGACTCTCTATGGTGGGCTCTGCAGGGTCACCCTCAGATGGGCTGGTCGCACTCCTTACCTGTCCGCCTCCTCTTCCTCCACACTCGCTGATGGGCCCTGCCTCCTCATCCGTCTCCGGGCCCGCCTCCGTCTCCAGCCCCCGCCTCCTCCCCTGCTGTTGACCATGGGCCCCTCCTCCTCCACTGCTGGGTCCGGCTTCCTCCACCACCGCTGCTGGCTCTCATTGACTCAGCAGCGGCTCTGGAGATGAACGCGCTGCTGCACAGATTACGGTCAGTGATCTGAACAGCAATATATTCTTCTTCAGAGTCGCCAGTGAAAGCCACCAGCAGAGGATGCCATAGCGACCCAGGTGGTCTGCTCGGCATTTGGCCCGGCCCCACTGTGCCCCGGGCCCCATAGCGGCCGCCTGGGTTGCTATGGCGATTGTTACACCACTGCACCCAGTCATTATGTACCTCCAGACTCTGCAAACTTTGCTACTTTGCTCACAAGCTGAGATCCCTTCATCTCTGTCCCCAGAAGCACCCATATAAATATTGGGGGCCAATATTTAGAAATAGTATGAGGCAAAGAATATGGGTTCTCTGCCTGTTCTGTGAGGAAAAGGTCATCATGTTGGAGTCTGTCCCTCCAAAGTGCAAGAAATCAGTAGTTCTTGGGTAGACCTAAGGAAACCTACATACACAACCTGGTATTCCCTATGATGTCAGCTAAACTAGTGTGGGTTGCTTCAGTAACATTTAATATGCATCATCGGAATGTCAGCACCTTTTGACATAGTGATACAGCTGCAAACTATCTTTAGCTAAAATTGCTGGTAAAAGTAATGCTGTTACCAAGGCTAGTTAAAATGTTAGCTATAAATGATTGCCTTGAATGATCTTCAGTAAGGGGTTGTTTCCAATAAGAGTTTCTAAGTGCTACTGGTTACTGATGAGTCATGTCTACAGACATCTAGTTATCTCCTTTTTACTCCCCAACTGCACCACTTGTCATGGGGTTTTCCCTACTTCACACTCTCACATACACATCAGCTGGTGCACCTAATGGGGTTTCCAAGGTCTCATACCTTCTGTATGTAGAAACCATTGCTCACATCAGCGGCCTCTACTTACTACAATTTTGCTGATGCATTCTCTGCTAAATGAGCTTATATGTTTCCTTCCTTATAATTGTCCCATTAATCTTCTCCTTAACATATTCCTCCTAAGTCCTGAAATTACAAATACTCTTCTTCCTGGAACCGTATGAGCTCTGTAATGCCCCAAATGTTTTCCAGGACTTTGTCAATTACATGTTTAGATCTTTAGTGTAAAAATGAATAATCATCTATCTTGATAATATTTTGCACATCACTGACAAAACATGGAATACATGCAAGACCTTTCTTGTGGTGACTTGGAGAAAATCAGCTGTATGCCATATGTTAAGAATAATGTGTTTAAAGTGATCCAGCTTTTATTAAGTGGCTCTATAGTCTCCAGGAGTGATGGGCTCGACGGCAGACACCCACACTGTCAGGGCGTTCGGCAGGCTGTTTGCACGCGAGCGCCCCACAAGGCACTTGTTTTTAAGGCCTATGTCTGTAACACTCAGCATGAATATCTGCATATTTTGGATCTCAGCTACAGATATAATCAAGGGTTAAGTCCCCCCCAAAGGGTTGCAAGAAACATCTTCGCCAGTTAATAGCAGTTCAGAGAAATATCTACAGAACTCTTTAGAGGATAGTTACTTCACTTCCTCAGATAACTTTAGGTAAACTTAAATAGTCAATAACGTAGGAATTAAATATATACTTGCAGTTCAGAGATACAACAAAGGAAGCCCTTAAAGTTCTGGCAGGCAGTGTTCAGATAAGGACAGGGAAAGAAAGGAGGGGGGGCGAGCGAGCGCCATACCAGGCCACATGCCCTCGGCACTGGGAGGGTACTTTTCCAGGGTCGCCCCTGGAAAAGCACCTTGTCCCCGTGCCGATGGGGACAAGGGCCTCTTCCCTTACTCACATCAGGGTACCCCTTTAATAAAGGGGCACCCAGATGTGCCCCCCTTGTGAATCAGTAAGGGGTACTTGTACCCCTGCCCATTCACTAAAGGGCTAAAAAAAATTGAAATAACAGACAAAAATCCTTTTAATTGAAAAAAAACCCACAGCATAGGATTTTGAGAAGTCCTTCATTGTTAACCCCCCCAAAAAAGGGATCCACCGTCGTAATACAGGGTCAATCACGATGTCCAGCGTTGTTCACGACAACGACTCGATGAAATAAGAAATAAAACAATAAAAATAAATAGAAATCATTTTTAAAAAGACGACTGGTGTCCCGTCTGCTCGCGACGTACTCCCGCCGCAGAATGCCATTTTGACAGATGCCGGCAAAACAAACAATTGGACAGAGCTAGCGGTGACAGCTAGCTCTGCCCAACTGTGTACAGTTTTACGCCATCTGACAGGTGAGCCATGATTGAGCAAAGTCATCATGACTTTGCCCAATCATGGCTCTCATAGTTATCTGTGCCCTGATTAGGCAAAGTCTTGCACCTGACCTGTGGTCAGGTGCAAGCCTTTTGCCAATTAGGGCTTCACAAGGCGTATTGCCTTGTGGGGCTTTCAGTGGGTGAACAGCTTTGCAGCAGCCGATGTATGGCTGAAATCAGCCGTACTGAGCCACAGTGAATAGCCGAACGTTGTTCGGCTTACTTCACTACGGCTCAGTTATTAACTCGGCAGCTTAGTGATTAACCCTGTGTATTTTATGTTACATAGTCTCGACTTCTGTACTCTGTAACCTGAGCTGTGCATTACATACTCCTGACTGCTGTACTCTGTAAGTTGTACTGTACATAACATACATGTATCAGCAGTTTCTGGTTGCCAAGTTATCCATATTTAAAAAAATCTTCTGTTTGGTAGGGTTAGTCAAAATGTTAAGCTCTATGTCTATCTTCTGTATGCAAAAAGGCATATTTTGTTTCAAAAAGTTTTTTGTAAGTATTTTTGTTTGAGGTTTTCTGTGAGAATCTCACTTGTGCCACAGTATTAAAGGCATACATAGTGTGTACAAAGGCTGTTGCAAATGTGTGCAGTGTACACAGTGAGTAGATATAGACTATATTTAGCCAATCCTCTTCAAGCCACTTCTTTGCTATCTACATGCCACTTTTTTGACATCTTTCTCATATTTTATATTATATATACAATATTTGGCAAGGAAAGGGTGCATAAGAAACCAGACCAGGTAGCACAAGTTACGAGTCTAATTAAGTCTGATTATAGGCAGGTGGCTTGTGTCTACAAAGAGGAGTGACTACAGGCATGCTATGTAAGGAACTTGCTGCTGAGGCTGTGGATAGAGGAGACCTGCTGGGACTGTGTGGCCAAGGAACAGACTGAGGGCCTGAATGAAAAGCCCAGACAACCTGTCCAGCAAGAAAGCTGGGACTGGGGCATACAAAATTGTAACAAATAGCCAGAAGGCTGATAAAATTCTGTTGCTTAATGTCCTCATGTCCTCTATATACACTGTATATAGAACGGTAAAAAAAAAAAAAAATCGGCCTGCACTCCACCAAAACATTGGGTGATATTAACCAAATTTGTGTAGTGCATTTTCTTTAAAGTGACATTAAACCCTCATTTTTTAACATAAACCAATACTGTAATGTGTGCCTTACTGTAATCCATGGTTGTTTCCCTTCTCTTTGCTGCTCTTCCTTTTAAATCCTCATGTCTTCTTATGCTTGGAGAGAACTTCCCTTTTCAGCTCAGGGCCTCTTCCTGTAGTGCTGGCTCAGGTTACAAACCTATACAAACCTATACACAGACACCGTGTATCCATTCCTGAGAAAAGGCAGTCTGCTGCAAAACAGAAGTTCTGCCCAGCATGAGAAGAGCTACAGATTTAAAAGGAAGAGCAGCAAAGAGAAGGGAAACAACCATGGATTACAGTAAGGCACATATTACAGTATTGTTTTATGTTAAAAAATCTGAGGGTTTAATGCCACTTTAACCCACATGAAAGTGTTCCTGCCATGTTAGTTGGTTTTCTCCCCAGGCCAAAAATTCCTAGTCCTAAGGAGTGCTGTAATAATACCTGCAATTGGTACCTTTAGCACACATACACCTCATGATTTCATTACAATGATACTTTTTCTAGTATTAAAAAAATACTTTGCATGTGGGCTTTCATGGCTGCATTTTTGTCAATAAAAAGTGTGCCTGAAAGCACGCCAGATGAATGTTTTTCTATAATAATGTACAATACATAACAGTATGGCTTTTTTTTGTACTATTTTATTTATGGTGCTGAAGAATGCATGCATACATATTTTTATTGTATTTATTGATTAAAATATTTTTAAAGCACATATTTGACACACCACACACACACAAACATAGTAAGTGAGCAGTTCCTGCAATTTCCAAACCTGTCCTGTTAGTTTTCTTTATACAAGTACAAGTGTTAAAATATTTTCTTGAGCTAAAAATAGTTAAACTCCCCATGGGTTCCTTTTTTAATCTTCCTTTTTTTCCTGTTCTTTTCCATTGAACTTTTTTATTAACAACACTGGTAGAAGCCCAGATTTAACCAGCACGGTTGCCATGGAGGAAGCCGAGCGTGAAGCTCTGAGTTCTGCCCTTATCTAGATATTTTAACCCTGCATGCTGAGCTGTGATTCAACACTGGGATGAGAGAAGCATTAGCAGCTCATTAATGTCACTTAAGGGTGCTGTATAACTGGCTGCAGTAGAGGCTTTCAAAGCAAATTCACTTAGCCAGGCATGCAGCCTGTCTTTTTGTGCTGCTGTTTGAAACAGTTCTAAGCATTAATTTTTGTACCTCCTGCCAGCGTTACATATGCAGAAGCTCCAACTATGTTTTCTTAAATATTGTGTAAAGACTCTATGTATCCATTCAACAGCTTCACAAAGAACACTTGTTTTTACTATTATTTTAAGTAAAGAATTTATACATAAAGGTCGTGCAAAATAATGTTAATCATATTAAATGATCAAGTTACTCAACACAGGATAATAGAAAGATATTTCACTGCTTGTCATGGGTTACTGCAATAAATACTGTACGAAGTTCTGTAAATGCACGCTGTCATGCAATGCATGCACTAGTGATCTTGGTTAAAATGTCTGAATTTAGGAAGATCAAGGATAATGGCTCATCTCTTCAGGGAAGCCTATCCCACCGCAACCTAACCACTGAACCTTTACATTCTCACATAATTCATTCCCACAGCTACCTCATGTATCATTTCCCCATCCTCTTTTAGATTGTAAGCCCTCAGGGGTAGGGCCCTCCTTACCATCTTGTCTTGAATTGTATTGTAACTGTTATGTCTTCCTTATATTGTAAAGCGCTGCGCAAACTGTTGGCGCTATATAAATACTATGTAATAATAATAATAATAATAATAATAATAATAAAGCAATAAATTGACCCCCAGCACCCTTCTGCTATCTAGTAGGAATGATGAGGTATAAGTTAATCATGGGTTTGAGGAAGATCCTTCCTGTTCGCAGTTCACAGTCCCAGCAAAGAAATGCAGTAATTTGCCCATCTGAAATTTATGTAACCATAATGCACTGCAAGGGCCTTTGGAATTAGGTGAGCTGGCTTAGAAGGGCCAATAATGGAGTCTCTCTAGTCTCACATTCCTGACCGAATAATACCCTTAGAGTCGGGTGGGTGCCAAAGTGACTGCAGATGCCTCTGCAATCCAAGATAAGTGTATGAATAAAGTGACTCACACTCCAATAGAATTTCAAGTCAAAAACGGTTTATTATTCTATTGGAGTGTGAGTGACTTCATACATGCACTTATCTCTAATATGCTAGCCGCCTCCAAAAAGGAGGGGCACAGAGCAGCCGTAGTATCAGTTTAATAGAAGCTACTGTAGGGAAAGCTGACAAACTGCACAAGGAATGTCTAGGGCCAGTTAGGAAAATGTATATTAGTTCTGATTGTTAGCTCTGTGGGTAATCAACCCCTTATTTTTGGTGTTATTACTGTGGGCTTACTTGTCTTTAATTTTACTTTGTTATTGATTTAAGGTCAGCAGTCATATTTAGCTGCTGTCCTGTCAATGGCTGCTTTTTGTTTTTCTTTTTGCTGCACGGCTTCCTTTAAAGAAGAACTCTGGGAAAAAGTAACCTTAACCCTTTAAGTGGAGCTACATGCTTTGTTTTTTTGGGGTGTGAAAATAACAAAGTTATACCCACCCAAACCTCACAGCTGGGTAACTGTTAGAGTGCGCCATCCAGCCTGTCTTCTCTTCCTCCACTGCAGTGATGGTATGTCCCTCAGCGTCCACTGTGTATTGGAGGAAATTACTCAAGGATCCTTAGACCACTGGAGCAGAGGGGGAGAGAGGCTGGAAGGACCATTCTAACAATAGGATAGCTTCGAGGTTCAGGTGAGTATACATTTTTATTTACAATAACACCCTAGATGAAAATAAGAGCCTAACCTTTGCAGTGCGGGGTTAGCCGGAGTTGTTTAAAAAAAAAAAGGTGGGTATTGTTTTAGGGGTGAGATTTTAGGGTTTTCATCTCTTTCGAGGGTGTCTTGATTTTTTATGTTGATATATTATTTTAATTTTGGGGTGCTCAAAGTACGGCATCATTTTTGTTATCAATTTGTTTCCAGTAGCTCCCTTTTAATGGCACTTTTACATATTTTGAAAGAGAATAAAAAACTCCCAGAAATCTAAAAGCAAAATCACTGTACGCCAAAATCTCACACTATCACCCATATTTACTGCACCTCCTTATCCTCATAGTAAAACCAAAACTTAGGCATACACTAAATCTGCCTATTATCTCTAAAAATAAACTGTACTGCTACTGGCAATTTTACACTGCTGTTTCATCTGCGGCCGCCTAATTCTTGGTGTAAAACCATAGCAGTAGAACACTTCTAGTGATGTATATTAATAGTGTAAAAAAAAAAATGTAATCCCATCGTCAGATAATGTATATAGGTACGCATTTATTTAAAAACAGTTTTTTTTAAAGACACTGGGGGTTCCCAACATTTTCTTTGGTCATTAACATCTCTTGGGATTCCTGACTGCCAGTTTACATGACCACACCCAAGAATCTTTCATTTAGCAAAGGTGTGTACTAGGGATGTCCCGATGCCACTTTTTCAGGCCCAACTACAAGGACATCCCTAGTGTGTACACATTGGTGGGTGATGGGTGACCATGAATGATGCTAGATTACATTGCTGAATGTCATGTTTGACGTGGAATTACTTTTGGGTTTTGTGTTTTACTTATTTTTAACAGTTTGTTTTTATTTCCTGTTAACTCTTTGTGGGCATAGGTAAGGGGTAGTGATGTACCTCTGCCCTCATTTCCCTGGAGGAGGTGAATACCTAGTCGCCCCCTTATTAGAAAGTGGGCTGCTAGTTTCCACCTCCTACCTCCCTTTTGGGGCAATAGGCCCTTGTCTCTCAACATTGGGACTAGGGTACTTTGCAAAGAAGAATGCTTTGCTGCCCACCACTGCAAGTTACCCACCTAATGTTGAAAGGCATGTGACCTGGTATGGTACAGGAAAGAGGGGGTTGCATGCTCACTGCCCTCCCTTTTTGGCCACCCAGGTGGCACACATGTCACATCTGCTTGGATAATAGTCTAGTTAGACAACTTATTGGAACCTCATGCCAGTGTTCCCTTTTTTAATTTTAATAACTACATTCAAACTGAAGCGAATCATACTGGGGTGCTTCTGCTGTATGTAAAGCAAGAGAATTGTAAAATAAAAAAACAACAACTCCACAGCCAAATATAAACTGCCTGTGTATGCTGTAATTGAGACTATGGGGGTGATTTACTAACCTAAACACACGCACGCACTAGGTGCGTGTGATTTTTACAAAGCAAAACGTATTTATCAACCAAAAAGTCTCTAAAAGCATATTTCCACTAATGCCATATATGGAAAAATCATGCACACGATGCATATATAATGCTGCTTCACAGTTTAGACAAAAATGGTTAGCTCATGCATTTACATTCCTGCATTCATCAACGCAAGCAACACAATGTAGATCTAATTTACACAACATCACCTTGCAATTCATGCAGGGCTTTGCACAACACACCTGCTGGGTGTGTACACACTACAAAGGTGTCTAGATTCCACCAATAGATCATGCTGGGAGGGAACACACTACAGAGGTGTATACTTGTTTGTGGCGTGTTTATAAGGTTAGTAAATCAACCCCTATATCTTTGATCATGCAGCAATGCTTTGACTGGGATTGAGTCTTTACCAGCCAATTTAAATGAGAGTACCACTGAGGAGAGTGGTCATCAGTTGCTGCCTCCTGTGATCTGTCTGTGTTTTGACCTGGCTTCCCTGAATCTGCTATATCCTGATTCCCGACTAGTGACCCTGACTTGTACCCTGCTAACGCTCTCTGTTTACTGCCTTTGTACCATTGCTGCCCGCCTGTGTTTGACCTCAGCTTGTACCCTGACTTTGCTCCTTGCCTACCATCTGTGTACCTCTGATGCCCAGCTATGTCTGACCCCGGATTGTTTTCCGACCTTGCCGCTTGTCTGATGTCCCCCTATTTTCACTACCCTGCTGTTGCTGATCCTGGCCTCTGATACTCTCCAGCTTTCAGACAAGCTGCTGACATATCACTGCATCTGGACCAGCTATGGGCAACCATGCCATTCTGTGTCCTGCATACTCTGTTCCAACTCCAGGGGGTGCTGGAGAGAAGGTGCAAAGATAACCCTCACATCACTTGGCCTCCATCAGGTTAGCCTTGGAACTATCCATAATTTAGTATCAAAATTCTCCTCCTATGGACCTATGGAGTTTACTGCTAAGTATGAAGTTTTTTGGACTTCTCGCTGGATTTGACCAACCCATCACAAACCGAACCCAGGCATATTCACTAATGCCTACTGTGTAGTTACATCTTATTTGTGTGATGGGTTTGTCATTGTAGTATTCTACATAAAACTAGGCATATTCATATTTACAACCTGGAGTTCACCCCTCCCAGGAGTAGAGTCACAGAGGTAGCTGCCAGGATGGGCTGTCATTTTGACAGCCAACATCCTGACCTTTGTAGCAAAGTTGTTTCCGGCAATAACTGATGTAACAGGATATGTTGTCACTGCTTTTTATAATGTAAAAAATATCAGGAGCAGCTGATTCAGTGGAAGCAATTTACATAACCCAGCATTATGATAGCAGAAGTTAATTTATCTGTTATTATGTTCACACTCTTTATTTTGCTTTACTAAAACATGGAATCACTGTTGCATATTTACTTTACTCTGCAGTAAAGTAAATCTTATTTTAACAACATTGATGTTATTTTATCAATTATTGTCCTTATATAATGCTATGTATGTTATTTTAAAACTTGCTGTGTGTACTAGTTGCGAAAGGGGTAAATGCCCTGTAAATTACCTTTTTTTTGTTTTCTCTTTCAGCTAACTTTCTCTTTCTCCACTTGTTTTCTTGATAGACAAAAGAGTAGATGCTAGAAAGCAAGCTGTTACATAGGAGCTGTTTCACTATTTTATTGTAACAATATCCAACTTGGATATTGTCTAGCAACTGGCAAATTCTGTTGTCTCCTTCTGGACTTTGTAATAGCAATACATCAATTTACAAAGGAGGAAAAAGTCAACATTTCCATTCAGCTCCCTTCATCCGTATACTCCAAATACATGCAGGTAGGTTTACTGGCTCCTGTCTAAGACAATAAATAACGTACATCAGATATTACCAGAAATCTTTCACAGTATGGCACCCTGAGGAAGGTAAAAATCCTACACCTAAATAATGATTAATAAAAGCTAATTTTCCATTTGTGAATTGCATTTCAAGCATATTTTATCATTCTAGTCCTTAAACTAACAGTGGTATAGGTAAAATAATGACTACCACTTAAAAGGTAGGTCTAATTTTGCAAGAGAAGCATTACTGAATGTTATGAACAACACAACACTTTACACAACACCACAATTACAGTATATAACTTGATATCATTGAAATAACAGCCAAAATTAAAACATTTTTATATATAAAGTCTTTCAAATGTAACCCCTTTTTATCCCTATTTAGCCCAAGTTGTTTTCCTTTCTATCCCTGTTCTGTTTTTTGTACTTTAATATCTATAACAATAGTTGTAAAAGTATGACTGGTCAATATGGAAAAAGTTTATTTTTTGCCTGTAAAATATATAGAAAATAAATTAAAGTGACACTAAACTCAGGAGTTGACCCTGGAAAAGCACCCTCCCAGTGCCAAGAGCATGTGGCCTGGTATAGCGGGGGGCACTCGCTTGTCCATCCCCTTTCCTGCCCTGCCAGGCCTGTGCTTGGATCAAAGGTCTGGTATGGAATGTTAGGGGGAGCCCACGTTATTTTTCCCCCATATGGGGGTGAGGTTCCTCCTTAAAATTCCTTCCAGACCTTAAGGGCCTGGTATGACTTTGAGGGGGAACCCCACGCCTCTTTGTTTTTTTCTAAATGGGGGTCCCGCTTAAAATTCCTACCAGACCTTAAGGGTCTGGTATGACTTTTGGGGGAACCCCACGCTTCATTTTTCTTTTAAATGGGGTCCCTCCTAACATTCCTACAAGACCTAAAGGGTCTGGTATTTTTGGAAAGGGGGGGGCCGCTAGCTTTTTAAAAATAAATAAAAAATGTTCTCTATAAATGTAACTTATTGCTGCAGGAGGTTCTATACATCATACAGATGCACCACTTTACAGGCAGTTTAAGGGGACCGCCTAGACATGACATATAAAGGAATTTTTCATTTTTATTATTTCACTTTAAGCAATGTTAAAATCACTGCTCCTTTAAAAAACTGTATTTTTTAAAAGTGTTTTTTCCACTGATTCATGTCCCCCAGGGCAGTACCTGAATCCCCATACCTTTTGTATGGCCAATAACTTATAAAGCTTCAAATAGGGGACAATTGGTTTTCCAAGTTTGGGTCACATAGGTTTTCATTGAGTTCGAGTTCAAATTCAAACTTTTTCCACGTTCTAAAGTTAGAATTTGAACCGAACTCGGGTGTGTTCGGCCCATCACTAATGAGAAGACTGTGCTTTTCAGGAGCTAAGAACTAAACTGGTAAGCGATCCTTAAAAAAAGGTATGTAATAACAATGGAATTGCATTAGCATGTTGATGAATGGGGGGGGGGGGATGGGAAATCAGGAAAGGCAAAATATATGCAGCTCAAACTTCAGCTTTAAACCAGAACTCAAACTGGGAGAGGGAGCCTCAACACCTTCAGCCAGTCAGGCTCCGCTTTATACACATGTCCTGCAAGGAAGATGTTGACAGAAGGAAATAGCACAGTGAGTAAAGGGATGACATAATCAGTCTGCTGCTACTTTTCTTTGTCCAATTACAAGTTGAGGTCTGGAGGTATTCAAACTGTATTATTTAACTGCAGTAGAGACAATGACTTTACCAACCTGATTGTGCTGTCTGGCAGGACTGTATGAATATTAGGACTGGTTTGTCAAAATTATTAATGCTTAGACAGGTATAACAGCTCAAATGTATGTTAAGAAAATGAATGACCAGAAAAGGGCAGCACATTGGCTTAATGGTTAGGACTTGGTAAGGACTGCCTCCTTTGTTCGCATCTGGGCCAGGGCATTATCTGCATGGAGTTTGCATGTTCTACCTGTGCTTGTGTAGGCTTCCTCTGGGTTATCTGGTTTCCTCCCACACTTTAAAGACCTGTTAGGAGGTTAATTGCCTCCTATCTAAAATTGACCCAAGTATAATATTGGCTACCTTACCTACTATCTGCCCCAGCACCAATTTGATAAGCAATTTGAGAAACCAGGAAGAAAGGTTCCATAGAAATATCAATTTAAGTATTTAAACAAATTAAGAATTGTTAATAGCTGTGTTTTATTTATGGCAAGTCCATATTGTACTAAATTCTATTGATAACCAAGATTGAATACATAAGAAAATGGTGTGTCTTGTTAAATGTAACATGTAGGTGAAAATGTAATGCTTCCATTATCACATCTTTAATTAGTAAAAGCAAAATTTGGGGAATAGAATCCATGACTGGAAAAAAGACTAATCAAAAAAAAAGAGAGACAAAGTAGTGGAAAATGGTAAAAAAAACAATAGAAAGGCATTCGTACAGTGAACAAGAATAGTTAGAATGACAGCAAAATGGTTAAATAATTAAATTGTCTGAGACAGCACTCAGAGAAATGGTCAGTAAAACCAATCAATTAAATGAAGGGACCAATGCAGGTATAAGGCAGATATATGACTCGAACGAAGGGAAGCTGTGTTCTATTGATTTTCACAAAAATAGCATATTTTTGGGATAATAACCTATAGACATGAGCTATTTTTAGTAGAGCATGGTGGTGGTTACATATTCATTGATGTAATGGCTTCTGCCAGCTTTGTAAAGACCAGTAGTTATCCTATATGTGGGTGGAGTGTTGGAAAAGTATTAACAAACACTACAATCCTGTATTCTTTAAATTATTATTAAACTATCAAACTTTTTTTAATAATGAATCCAGGTCAAACAAATATGCATTGTCCAGCAAAGTATTTCTTTCCATTTTTGCTCAAGCACTTTCAGTAATCATGTTTCTGAACAGATGAACCTAACTCTCTTAGCTCCACTTCCCTGAACTTCATGTTGAGTACAAGATCACTAGGGACAGCACAGTTTCCAGCAGCTTTCCATCTACTAGCTTGAAGAAGGAAAAAGGTAGTAATGGGGAGAAGGTAGCAGAGGGGTGGATTGCCTTGCTGTGTCAGTGTGTTTGTGGAGGCACACACAGCTTATAGCACACACAAGGATGGATCCATAGGACCTTACAAGGAAAATGAGCAACGTTAAAATAAGATATCAGGGCCAGTGCTCAGGAGACCTGTTGACTTTTCAGGAAACTAACACTTTAAAACATTATGGAGCAGCAGCCATTGTAGGTGATTAAATCAGCCCCTGAAATAGCTTAAAAACCTTTTGACTTTAATATAACTTTAATCCCAGGAATACACTAAGATAAAATTGTGTACATCCAAAATACGTAACAACTAAACACCTGGTAAATGTAGTCCAGTGTGATGAGGGTTGCAAAGACCTGTACATTGGGGGAAAAAAACAACCACTTAACAGAAGGTCAAACTAGGTCAAATCCCCATGACTATACACTTTAAGGACAATACGGTGCACATTTTGATCAGACAGAACAACCGAAACACAAAAAGAAGAGCTCATTTATGTCAGTCTGGAACCAACATCCCTAAACAAGGATGGGATCCTTTAACATTACTTTGTCATCCACAAATAAATCTGTTTTAGCATTTTTACAGACACAGTTTAACAATGATTCACACCATCAACCATGTAACTTAATTAATACATGTCCTAAACTTCATGTTGCCGCAGTGATTGGATTATAATAATTAGAATAGGGTGTTTTTCTGTAGTCAAGTCTGGCATAATTAACATCCACCTTAACATATTTTATGACACCATAGTGTTTGGATTATGGTGACTGAGTTACTCAAGTGAGTACAAATGCGGGGGTATGTTCTTGACACTCATTAAAACTTGAGAAGCCACTTGGAAGAGTTGTTAAACATCTAAAGATATGTTAAAACATTTACTAAACAAGTCCAGTTGAATGTGACTAAGTTCTATTAGCTAAAAAAAACACAACATTTTAAATAGTGAGAGGTGTTTCTGACATTGAATTATTATTGGACTCTAAAAGTAATACATTTCGTAGATTAGGTGAAGAACTGGCCTGGGCAGATAAGAGGAAATGCTTTACGGTGGCAAAACACCTTTCCAATACACCTGCGTATCTGACTCCAGTCCTTCCTTCTTTTCACTCATCCCACCAGTACCATAGAAGCCAGAGTCATCCACAATTCCAGCCTGTCATGAAAGAAACATGGAGGCTGCTATTGTTAATTCCTCCTTCTGTAAAATCTAGATGCTTGGCTGTTACAATGACCCTCTTGCTAGAATAATTTATGCCACAGGTATGCAGGTAAGAACGTGTGGCTTTTCCCTGACGTTTTTTAAGTGTTTACTTGTTTGGGGTCAGTCATTTAGAAAGTATTCTAGCCAGTAGGTCAGAAAAATAGCCAGGCAACTAACATTTTTAGAAGGAGGTCAGTAATATCAGCCTGGTATTTCTCTCATGACAAGTTTATTTCAATGGGATCGTGCAAAGTTTGTGTTATCCCAGCTCTCCAATTCTTTTTCTAGTCTTTACTTTCATATATATTTGTACACAGCTTCTTTTCATACTTTTTCCCCACCCAACTTCTGTCCAGAACTACTTCCCATGGGGGCTGCAATTGCTTTAACCAGTGAAAAATGTATTTCATTGCTACAGTCCACATATGTAAAATTGAAGATCTGTGATCTCATGAAAAGTTTCTGATCTGTGCTGTGTATGTTTTTATCAGTACTGCTTGTGAATAACATATTCAGTCACCAGCTAGAGCTCTGCAGATTATTGCAGGGCCTGGCTATGTGGGTGTAAAATGGCCACCCAAGAGAGCTCTATACAGTGTAAGTGAGTGACCCCAAAACAAATGTTACTATTCTCACAAAATATAGTTTTAAACATTTTAGCAAGTTGATTATTGAGTTTAGTTTTTGTTTCACTTAAAAAAAAAAAACTGAACACCCAAGTATTACTAGTCCAGCATTAAATGAATGAATCCCAAATAAAGAATAGCATTCTTACTGCTCGCCTGATATATTTTTTTAATTGCTAGTTATTCAGTTATTGAGATTATATTATGCTTATGTTTGGTTCACGTGCTAATGATTAGGCCTGCCCACCCAAATCCCAGCAAAGAGCATTACCAGTCCAGAACTGAATGGCCACCATGGCCCCAAAATGTTAGACTATTCGTATTGTGCCCAGGGTTATAGTGTTTTCATTTCTAGTCAGTCATCTATTCATATTAGTTTAGGAGTTTCTGATTCACCTGCTAAACAAGATGGTTGTCCATCCAAATCCCCACAAACCAGTCCAGTCCAGAAGTGAGCGACTGACCACCCACAGATTAGACCATTTCTACTGTGGCATTGGCTATAGAATTTTGTTTAGTCAATCAGTTATTCAGCTTAGTTTAGGTTTTTCTGGTTCACTTACTAAACCCCATCACTCCCTGGCCCCCAGCAAACAGCATTACCAGTCTTGTCCAGAAGTGAGTGATTGAAACCCAAAAATATACTCTACTGTGCCCTAGCAGAATATATTTTTTAATTAATTTTGTTAATCATTTATTCAATTTAAATTTTTCTTTTTTCACTTACTGAAGAAGATGGCTTACTACTGCTAAATGTCTCTACCTACCTTTTTTGCCTCTTCCTTCCTGAATGCTGGGCTCACACAGCCAGCCAGCTATGCAGCACAGTTCCTAGCAGCTTGTAGGATGTGCCTGCATTTGCTGATTTTTATTCAGACAGCAGAGGTTTCTGAGGGGAGGAGGAGGTCAGCTGGTCTGATGTCAATCCTTAAAGGTGCCCATACACCTTAGAATTTATCTGCAGATGTTCTGTGGTCAGATGGAACAAGTGCAACAGATTGGCCCAGGTGGAGATTACTCTATCCACACAGTTAAGTGTAGATGGAGGAATCTGTTGGACCTTTTCCATCTGACCACAGAAAATCTGCAGATAAATTGTAAGGTGTATGGTCAGCTTAACTCTGATTACCCCGATACTGCTTCTTAGCAATGCAGGTGCTGTGGAAGATGGAGGATGAGTCACAGCCAGGCATCAGTTATTAGTCCTGTTAGAGAATTTCTGGAGATGCTGTGCACAATGACAATTGATGTAAATCATGTGACTGGCACACAGAGGCAGGCATAAAATTGACATGAATGACAGGTGCTATTTCAGATATAAATCACAGACCCCCCCACTAAGTACATTTTACTTAATTTTGTGGTCATATACACTGTGTCACACTTTCCTGTGCACTGATTCAGCTCTAGGTTTTGCCCTTTATCCGAGGTGCTCAGCTTCCAGCCAATTGCAGGTCACAAGCCCAGATGCCAATATGCTTGCAACTTCGTTCTTAAAAGGCTAGTACACCTGTCGCTCTTTGTTCAGATAACTTGTCGGTACACATGCTGCCAGACTGACAGGCCTTCTCTGCAGTCCTAATGTGTTTCAGTGTTTTATTCCAAGACCTCCTTTTTGTGCCTGCACTCCTGTGCACTGTTTATTCAGAGATATATATATATGAATCCCTGTTAGGGTTGCCACCTGTCCCAGATTCACCTGGACAGTCCGGGTTTTGAGTCCTGTATGTGCTGTTTCCGGGTTGCAGGCCAGCTGAAATCCAGACACAGCACATACAGGACTCAAAACCCGGACTGTCCTAGTGAATCCGGGACAGGTGGCAACCCTAATCCCTGTGCACTTCATACTCCAAAAAAGCTGCAATCACATTCATCAATGAGCTGGTTTGAGCTGCCTGCACCTTTTGCTTTTGTGCACTGCCTCTGAGTTCCCACTATCCTGATGTTGTGTGCCTGCAGTTTCCTATAAGCCGTCTCCCTAAGAGCATCAGTCTGCTTTGTGTAACAGACTCTCTTCTGTGTACCAGTGTATCCTGTACCACCACTGTGTATGGACTCCCTCTTCTGTGTTCCTCTATATACTGAACTCCTGTAACAGACTCTTTCCTTTTGTGCCACGGATTCTGATTTCGGAATCTCAGCACAGCAACATACTTACTTTGCCTAAGGGCTTGTTCACACCAATTGTGTTGCTTTCCAGAGCAGGAGCTGCTGGAATGCACCGCAATCGCTCACAAAACTTCCCCCTTCATTCTGGGGTGCCTGGGGGAGTGGCCGTGCATTTAAGTCAATGACACCGCAGCTACGCCCCCCACCTGCAGTGCGATCAAACGCATGTCAAAACATTGCCTGCATCCCGCTCAACTGCGAACTCAAAAAATGCTGCATGCTCCATTTTTGCGTTTGCAGGCAATGTTTTGCCACACATCCAATTGCACTGTGGGCGGGGGCATGGCTTCGGTGCCATTGACTTCAATGCACTGCTATGACCCCTCCCACCTCAGAACGAAGGGGGATGTTTTGTGAGCGATTGCAGTGTATTCCAGCAGCTACTGCTCTGGAACGCACAACAATTGGTGTGAAATAGCCCTGAGGCACCACATCCCGACCCCATATGTTACTTCGCCACTCCTACACCCTTCCCCAGTGTTCTGGTAGTCACTGTAGTATTCATTTAGCTGTGTCTGCGCAGGTGTGCTAGAGGGCCACATCTTGGGAGCCCTCCAGCCATCCTACATCATGTACAGTTTTGCCACCTTTTGGACCATTGCAAACTCAAGGAGCCGGGGGAAAGGGAAAGTAGGTTTGACTTTTCTAAAATTATCATAGGTCAATAGTCAAGGTTAAACCAGTGTGTTGTTGTCATTATTATCATAGTAATACAGAGCTAGGATTTTATTAACATTATGACAAGCAAAGCTATTTCTCAGGCCTGAGGTAGAATATAACTCTTTTGTCTCTTCTTGCAAAAGTGCAAACTGTACAATTTTTGTATCCTTTTATAATGACACTAAAGATGTGTTTGTGGGAGAAAGTACAGTAAAGTTGCCTACAAATAAATAAAACGCTTTTTGCAATTTTGTGCATTTTTCTAAACTGTTATAACAAAATGACGTAAACTTTAGAAAAAGAAAAACAATTGCATTAAAATGGTAAAAGAAGAAGTAAAATCAAAATAGGTAACAAATTAAGGTGAGAAAAAGAGAAGGTAGCTGTAATGCTAATTAGCGTTAACAAAGGGTTGATAGTGTTAAACAAGAACAACTTTTATTTATTTTCCTAATTGTATTTATTTTTTACAGGTGCAGGTTTGGTGAAAAAGGCATTATGTGCAAAAGTCGTTGATCTGCACATAAGCCAAAAATATTTAGGAACAATAACTGTTACAGTTTTTTTTCACCCACAGGAGTGAAACCAAGCTGCCGAAGTGACAGCAGAGCCCTACAAATTACACCAGAAAAAAGACTCTCCCAGTGTAATATTCAGGGTTCAGGAGTCAATCTGACAGCTGGGCTCTGCTCTGTGTATTAGGAGCCCCTGTCATTGCTCCTGAAACACAGCAGGACTTAGCTGTCAAACAGGAGGAGGGGTAGAAACAGCAGAGGGGCAGCAGTCAGCAGCTGGTGCAGCATCCTATTGGCTGGTTCCCACACTGCCAACATAGAGTGGCTCTCTGTTTCTGCTGATTTCAACATGCAGAGCTACCAAGGGAGAGGAGGGTTTGGGAAGCAGCAACAGTACTGCCATCAACCAGTTCGGCACACTGTGGTGCTTTCAGCTGTGCCGCTGAAAGACTCAATGTATAAAGAAAGGTTTCTGTGCCCATTCTTCCACAGCCTGGGAACTGTGGTTGAGGTAGGAGCAGAAGGGCTATTACTGCTGTTTTGAGGAGAGAAACATGTTGAGGAAAGAAGAGAGAAGGGGTCTGGGCAGGGTGGCAATTGCCCCCCGGGCCTCTCTGGTGCCTGTAAAAACGGCCCCCGCTGGCGCAGCTGCAATCGCTTTTTTTCCTCTATCAGCCGCTCTGCTCCTGCAGCAGCCATAGAGGAGAAGAAGCTCTTCGGCTGCCTTTGATTAGCCCGTGTAGTGTTCAGGCTCAACGGCAGCTCCCTACGCCCACTTCTTCTGCCATTGGCTAGAGGGAGGCTGCACTCCTACTGCCTGTCTGCTGGGTCCAAAAGGGAGGGCAGCAGGAAGTGGCTGGAATCACCTGAAAACGTGCAGGCGACCTCACTGCTCCACCCACCCCCCACCAGGAGAGGAAAAGAAGATGGCACAGCATCTGAAACAGGAGAGAAGAACCACTGTAAGTCCCTGACTGCTGCACTGCTTTACTGACTGCTGCACTGCGTTACTGACTGCTGCACTGCATTACATGCTGACTGATGCACGACTTTACTGACAGCTGCACTGCATTACATGCTGACTAATGCACTGCTTTACTGACAGTTGCACTGCGTTACATGCTGACCGCTGCACTGCATTACATGCTTACTGCGTTACATGCTGACCACTGCAATGCGTTACATGCTGACCGCTGCACTGCGTTACATACTGACGGCTGCACTGTGTTACATGCTGACCGCTGCACTGCTTTACAAACTGACCACTGGCCTCTGCACTGCATTACATGCTGACCTCTGCACTGTGTTACATGCTGACCTCTGCACTGTGTTACATGCTGACCTCTGCACTGTGTTACATGCTGACCTCTGCACTGTGTTACATGCTGACCTCTGCACTGTGTTACATGCTGACCTCTGCACTGTGTTACATGCTGACCTCTGCACTGTGTTACATGCTGACCTCTGCACTGCGTTACATGCTGACCTCTGCACTGTGTTACATGCTGACAGCTGCACTGCGTTACATACTGACAGCTGCACTGCATTACATGCTGACCTCTGCACTGCGTTACATGCTGACCTCTGCACTGCGTTACATGCTGACCACTGCACTGCGTTACATACGGGCAGCTGCACTGCGTTACATGTTGACCTCTGCACTGTGTTACATGCTGACCTCTGCACTGCGTTACATACTGACAGCTGCACTGCATTACATGCTGACTGCTGCACTGCGTTAGGTACTGACTGCTGCACTGCGTTAGATGCTGACCACTGCACTGTGTTACATGTTGACTTCTGCACTTCATTACATGCTGACCGCTGCACTGCGTTGCATGTTGATGGTTGCACTGCGTTACATGCTGACCTCTGCACTGCGTTACATGCTGACCTCTGCACTGCGTTACATACTGACAGCTGCACTGCATTACATGCTGACCGCTGCTCTGCATTACATGCTGACCGCTGCTCTGCATTACATGCTGACCGCTGCTCTGCATTACATGCTGACCGCTGACTTCTGCACTGCGCTATATACTGACAGCTACACTGTGTTACATGCTGGCTGCTGCACTGCGTTACATACTGACTGCTGAACTGCATTACGTGCTGGCCGCTGCACTACGTTACATGCTGACCTCTGCACTGCGTTACATGCTGACCCCTGCACTGCGTTACATGCTGACCTCTGCACTGTGTTACATGCTGGCTGCTGCACAGCGTAACATACTGACCACTGACCTCTGCACTGTGTTACATTCTGACCTCCGCATTACACCGTTGACCTTTGCACTGCGTTACATACTGACCTCTACATTAGACTGCCTACCTCCAAATTACATATTGACCTCTACATTACACCGCTGCACTGCATTACATACTGACTTCTACATTACACTGCAGACTCCTGTACTGTGCGTCACTCTGTTGACCTCTGCACTGTGCGTTATTACTGACCTTTGTACTGTGCGTACACCACTGACCTCTGCACTGTGTGTTAGATCGCTGACCTCTGTACTGTGCGTCACACCACTCACCTCTGCATTGTGGGTTAATACTTTCCTTTGTACGCTACGTCACACAGCTGACCTCTGTACTGTGCATCACTCTTCTGACTTCTGCACTCTGCATTACACCGCTGACTTCTGTACTATGCATCGCACTGCTGACCTCTGTACTGTGCGTTACATCACTCACCTCTGTACTCTATGTTACATCACTGACTTCTGCACTGTGTGTTATGCCACTGACCTCTGCACTTTGCATCACACCACTGACCACTGCATTACACCACTGACTTCCATGCTGTGCGTTACACCGCTGACCTCTGCACTCTGCATGACACTGCTGACTTCTGTACCATGTGTTACAACACTGACCTCTGCACTGTGTGTTACCCCACTGATCTCTGTACTCTGTGCTACAGCGCTGACTTCTGCACTGTGTCTTATGCCACTGACTTCTGACCTGTACATCACACCGCTGACTTCTGTACCCTGTGTTACACCACTGACCTCTGCACTCTGTGTTATAAACTCTTTACAGAAACGGCATAAGGGGAGCAGAGCAAGACTGGGCATGCATGCTGGGTGACAGAGTCCTAGTTAGTGTTATTACACATGATTTTTGAAGGCCTTCAAACCAGGGACGCACTGATACCAGTGTTGGGGAAAGTGCCCTGATACTAAAAACCGATACCGGTGCTTTAATTTTTCAAATTGATTTGGCTGTGTTAGGTCCCACGTTTGCTGGGGACCACGCAGCAGCCTTCTGGGGAGCCACATGGTGCCTGCTTACAGCTCTTCGGCCACCCACACATCCCCCATGCTAAGACCCTCCCCACCCCTTCTGAGACCTTCCACACCCCTCCTGAGACCCTCTGACCAAGACATCAGACTGACATCCCAGAACAGAGCAGCAAAGAGCATGTAGCAATTTAATATACTATTATTCTGCATTGCTGTATAATGTATTGCTGGGATTTATAGTCCCCTATAGCTGATGGTGTTATTCTACATTGCTGTATAATGTGCTGAAATTTGTAGTCCCTATACAGCTTTAAGTCAGTCACAGAACTAAAAGGGGTGCAGCGGTCGCGTGCGTGCACAGAACTGACAATGCATCCCTCCCCTACCAGTGTGCTATAATTTTCCTCAACCCAGAAATGTATCTGCCGCGTCACTGGCAGGTGCGCATGTGCATGAAGAAAGGGGGTCATGAAAACATCTGATTCGAATGATGAGGCCCCACCGTAATTGACGTGGTCGACAAAATGTATGGGGTCGAGAAAAATTATAGAACACTGACTTTGGCACTGTCCGGCTCCTCCCACAGCTCACATCCCAGAAATCCGGCGGCCTACAGTGGGTGAGAGTGCCTAAGTACCGGACATGGAGCGGAGTAAGGCCAGAACCATGCAGGGAGCCCAGCAGCCCATCCCACAGCCAGTCACCCCTTTCATGGACTGACTAGGAGTCCTCACATCACCCGACCATTCACACTACCGTGTGTGGAAGACTGAGCTTTAATACAAAGCAATCACAGACAGATTGACACTATATTTGTAAAAAAAGACCTGGATGAATGAGAACCTTCACAGTCAGATTGGCATTATGTTACTTTAATAATCTGAGCGATGTAGTCCTGCAGAGCTTTGCATATGTCTTATGGCACCTCGTTTGTTTTACAGCACCTTGTTCAACTTTTTGGTTTATCTCCTAGTGAAAAAAAAATGTTGCATACTATACCTTTTCATTTACGTTAAAATAAAACGCTATGCATTAAATTGTTTCTCTCATTTTTCTCAGGTTTTCCTTTTCCACTCTGTCACAGAACAGCAATCTCACTGCTATTATTAAGCAAGGGGAAGGTCAATTTCAGTAGCTTGGTGTGAAGCACAATGTTCGCTGCAATGAAGCTGGCTTATGATAGGCCAATACTGGCTATGAGTCACAAGTCAGCAACATGCAACACATATTTCATTTTTTTATGTTCTGTTGCAGACACTCTGCCCTTTTCAGTGTATTACAAGCTTCCAAGGCTATAAGATGAGATGGGAAAAAGTGCTCAGAGATCAATTTTACATTTGGAAATCACATGGTTGTACTAGAAATCTCCCTACTGTGTATATTATATTTATAGACCAATGAATAACGAAAAATATGTTCCCCTGCCAAATCATCCAATCTCCTATGCTATCAATAATGTTCAGCATTTATGAACTTTTTACCAGCTGTGAATTGACTCACTTTATGTCCAATCACAGAAGTATGCAATAGATTTACTCATAGCAATAAATAATAAAAATAATAGAGTCAATCCATCCAAATTTGATATTTCACTTATTGGTATGTTCTCAAAAGTAAAATCCCTTGGGAATTTTTTGTGAGAAGTCTTGATGTTTCCTGTTGATTTTTTATTTATTTTATAATTTGTAGTCTGCAACAGGACATGTTGGAGTGCGCAAATTTGCATGGAAACCGGAACAAAGTTAGTAACTATAGCAGGGTCTGTACTCTTGCTTGGACCATTCTGAGGGTGTTCCTTTGCCCCTGTTGACTATTTATTTTACATTACGAAAAAGTGCTGGAACATGCAAATATGAGTGAGAACAGGAGCAAAGTTGAGAACTATGGCAGAGAGGTATTACATTTGGAGTATTAGTTATACTGTATGTTAGAAACCAGGTGTTTCCTGCAAGTAAGATAGGACTTTTAGGAGGACTGACCCTTTATAGCTTAGACTGGCTCTTCTTTGGGCTAGTGAGTTAAAAGGTCCTTGGTCTACCATCCCAGCAATATCTGCATATGTTTGCTAGTTTTTTTTTCTAATTGTCTTCCACTAATTAGTAAACTAAGATTATTCAAATGTTACACTTATTCAGAGTAATTTATGTGAAACCATATTTTAACAGGCAGATGGCACATTCTGAATGCATATACAGTAGTAGTACGAGTAATAGTTATAATAGAGAAAGGTTAACAGCCAAAGAACTGACTGTTTCACAGTTTTGTTAAACAGCCATGCAACTAAGATCTAGCAAAACAAACTGTGTTATGAGAAAAATAAAGGGATTTTCTTGTTCTTTCTAATAAGCTTTAAAGTTGCCTGGAGAGGAATATAAAGATCCTCTGAACAAATATATTTTGGCTAGAAGCTTTGAAAATCATTAAACTGTATCAAGACACTTTTAAGTTTTTACCCCACGTAGCTATGTGTAATGCCTGCTTGAAACTAAAGTGCAATTTGGCACTGAAAAGGTTAATTAGGTTAATGCATAACCACAAAAAAGTATTATTTTGTCATAAAATACCCAGCCATTTATGTTCAGTTGATTATAAAAAATATGATACTACTGACATAAATGAGAAACAAAACCATGCAAAGAAGTCTCCATCTAGTGGACTAATACATTATATTCTTTTTACTGTAACCTTGTTTTCTGCATTCCGTTTTGTCATCGTTTTAGCCTTTGCTTACTTTCTTTGTGTTAATATTTTTTTATTCGTCTCAAAAGTAAAGAAATAATATAGTAAACGATGAGACTTTAAGCACTTTATCTACGAGCAAGATATTAACTTTCATATCTATTCCTGCTCTGGTATAGCCTTGATTTTCTTTTTCATTGCACAATCACAACTAAGAAAACAGAAGAAGGAAGTTGCATGTGTACGTTATACAAATGTTTGACATTGAAAATATTACCTTAGGAATTTAGGATAAAATATAACGTCATATGAAGTTGATAAATATGAAATTCAAAAACTACCTAATAAAATGCATTTTAAAGGGAAATGTCATCTTTTAGAAAACAAAATAATGCACACTTCTTCATAAAAGAAAACATTTGCATATATATTTTTTTGCATTGGAGCCAGTAGAGGATCATGGGTGCATTGCTCTGGCTCCTGCAGACTTTTCCTCCCATCCACATCTGTACTTTGGCACGCAAATTCAGTAACAAGTGGACAAGAGAAAGAACAAATGGAATACAAGTACATATTCCATCACCACACTTGTACTTCATTGAAAACCATTAGTTCCTCTGCTATGATGGCTGCTTATGTTTCAGGTAAGTTGGGGATGGGAGTGGGAGTGGGAGTGGGAGTGGTGTTGCAATCTGACCATTTTCATGGTAGACCCTGATTAAGGCTTAGTAAACTTAGCCCTTAAACATTAAACTGAAGAATTAAACTAATGCCATGAGCAACTATTCATAAATTCACTTTCACTTTATACCTTTTTAGGGTAATATATTTATTTCCAGTAGTGCCATACATGGTTGTTTCTTCCTACCGTCTGCAAGGGTGTTCCCTTGTTACCACTAAAGCTTGCCTACAGATGAATTAAAAACTCCAAAAATTTTGCATACTTTTTGAAAGTAGGGACCATGTAAATAGTACTATAAAATAGTGGCAGTGGAATTTTGTCACATGACATGAACTGTTTATCATATCTATAATTCCAGAGACAAAATTACACTCAAATTCATTTTAGTGCACACAAAACCACAATATAATACCCAATTTTTGGGTAAAATATGAAAGATGAGGTTGCATATATATATACATACATATGTACATATATATTAATTTTTAGTTGTGCCACATACTGTAACAAGCATATAGTGGGGTTTTCTCAAATTCAACTGCAGAAAAAGAAATACACTTTAAAGTAAAAAGGGTCAAAGAAAGTACAAGAGATTTAAAATAAAAAAAAGGAAAAAAATGTGTAAGAGAGGAGCATATGAGAGCAGGAAGAGATAGCAAAAAATCAAACCTGTATGGAAGAGAGGAAAAAATGGAATAAATAGAAAAATAAAGTAACAGTCAAGGAGACATCACCAAAGGGAAAATCAAATGTTTCTTTGGGGCTTAAAATTCTTATTTCCAAATCTCACTTGTACTGTATGTCAGAGATGCAGTGAACATGTGATTAGAAAGTAGGGCAGGCCCTTCACTGGTAGCCATAGTCCTCTATGTACTTTTCCCTTCAATGAATGACAGCAAACATGACCTGAACTGGAAAACATGAAGACAGACAAATGTGCACTGTGGCATATGAACCAATGTGAGGGAAATGTCCAATGAAAGCCATAAATACTCAAATACTCAATTCAGCAAAATAAAGCAAAATAAAAATACTAATTTATGATCAACTCTAATTAATGAGAACGCATAGTCTAAATGTCAAGGGTCTCATCAACTAATTGGATGAATTTGCTTTATGGCTTGAAGAGTTGTTAGGTTTATTTTTAGCCCAAATACATGTATCATTTTCAAAAAATAACATGATGTACTTCTGTCAGCAGGGAACAATTTATTATGTGCATTAAATAGGCAGTACTATAACATTTAATTATATTGGAAAACACAAAAATATGCATAAAATATATTAAGGACAACTTTTTTGATCAGTTTTCTAAAAGTCTTGCATATTTAATATAGTATTTAAAATATGCTCTTCATATTATATTCAGTAAATATGTGAATTGTACAGTCAAAATTAATTCTTTTAGAGATAAATGTTAAATTGAGTCATTATAAGATTCCTTAAAAAGATTCATGGTTCACCAACCATTGCTTAAAAATCAAAGTGGTTCTGTTAAACTAAGCTTACCTTAAGGCTTAACAATACCTAAAAATCACCCGCAGTGATAGTTCAGCTAAAAGGATAATAGACATTGTACAATAAATGGATATAAAATCATTGTTGGAAATATTTTTAATCCAATCCGTCCTCAGACAGAAAGGAGTACATTAAGTTCTGTTGCTTTTTTAACACTTAGTAACTAGATTTGTATAAACCTTTGGGGGGTGGATACTCCTAACAAGTATCTTATGTGCTTAACTTCATAATGCTGGAAAATACTGATCCTCTAATAGAATACTAAGGGGTGTTTTGGTTTTTTTTTAAATGCAGGTTAACCTATGTACATTCACTGACATACAGTAAATATGAAGAACAAGTTAAGGTCTGAAAGGTATATTTTAGGTACATTATTTTTAATAGGCACAGTATAACTCCTACAATTCACATGAAAATAATATAGTCATATTCATGCTATTTTAAAAGCATAAGATTTTCAGTTACCAGTACTGGGAAGTTATTAAACAAATTCTGCTTAGCAAGTATAGTATAAATCATTGCCAAATTTCAAAGAAATATTATTAACTGTCAAGTCTAGCAGAAGCTTTATTTTGACACGCATTATTTTGAACACACAAAGTCAAAACTCTTTTCTGATCATACAATGAACACTGCTTCGGGTCTTGGCTCCTGAAGTAGGCAGGCACAGAGATAGGGCAGAGTGATTGATGACACTCATAGGCATTGCAGCTCCGTAGGAGAGGATTCAGGGGACATACAAGCTTGAATGCAGCTATGGGAACTACCAAAAGATCTTGAGGTCCTCTAAAGACCAAGTGACCTGGAGAATTTAGCAAGAATTTTAAACACTGAGCACTTCTTTCTAAAGATTTAAAAATCATAGCAATTACACTATACTTATATCTAGATACACTAACTGGCAGGATTGTGGATGGTGTGAATGTGCCCCCCCCCCAAGTTTTTTAATGTACACATGGTGAGGGGTTCCAGGACTTATGGCTGATGTGGAGAAAACAATAGAAAAAAGGCTTTGCCCCACCCACAGTTCTTGAAAGCCTGAAGGCTTTCAAGAACTGTGGGTGGGATAAAGTCTCTATCCCTAGGTCCACATCTTACCTTTATTATTAGTCACCAGACCTTATTATTAGTCACAGCTGTCCATGGGCCTTTATGTAGTATATGCAAACTGACTGATGCTCATGGCTCTCTCTATCGCTCTCTCTGCTGTGGGAGCCTGCTGCTGTGTGAAAAGAATGGGTACTGACAGAACACTAAAAAGGTACCAATGCTGGCTGCTTGTTTTGGGAAACAGTTGCTTAAACAAGTAGATGTTTTGTTTGCATATTGTTTTACTCACAAATTCATAATTGTGAGAGCTTAAGTATTTTACCCTTCAGGGCCTCAAACTTGCCTATCACCTCTTCTCACATGCACAGTGCCTCCCTCTGTCACTTTAATTCTGTGCTTATTCCCAATTTTTCAAGTCAAGAAAATGCCCCCCTTTGCTGCCACTGACTTTCCCATGTATAAGAAAAAGGACTAGGGAGTGTGGGGGAGACTGGAGGTAATGTTTGTCCACAGCCCACTACAGTCTCCCGCTGTAGTGTGCTGTGCAAGTGAGACATAGGGGTTGATTTACTAACCTTATAAACACGCCACAAACAAGTATACACCTCTGTAGTGTGTTCCCTCCCAGCATGATCTATTGGTGGAATCTAGACACCTTTGTAGTGTGTACACACCCAGCAGGTGTGTTGTGCAAAGCCCTTCATGAATTGTAAGGTGATGTTGTGTAAATTAGCTCTACATTGTGTTGCTTGCGTTGATGAATGCAGGAATGTAAATGCATGAGCTAACCATTTTTGTCTAAACTGTGAAGCAGCATTATATATGCATCATGTGCATGATTTTTCCATATATGGCATTAGTGGAAATATGCTTTTAGAGACTTTTTGGTTGATAAATACATTTTGCTGTGTAAAAATCACACGCACCTAGTGCGTGCGTGTGTTTAGGTTAGTAAATCACCCCCATAGGAGTTAGAGAGAAAGAGAAACAGAGAGATATAGATTGAGATAGAGAAATATAGATTTAGAGCTTCAGATAGGGAAATATAGAGATAGAGATGAGAAATTTGGAAAAACAGATATGAAGACATGGGGGGTGATTTACTAACCTAAACACACGCAAAAATCATGAAAAATCATGCACATGATGCATATATAATGCTGCTTCACAGTTTAGACAAAAATGGTTAGCTCATGCATTTACATTCCTGCATTCATCAATGCAAGCAACACAATGTAGAGCTAATTTACACAACATCACCTTACAATTCATGCAGGGCTTTGCATAACACACCTGCTGGGTGTGTACACACTACAAAGGTGTCTAGATTCCACCAATAGATCATGCTGGGAGGGAACACACTACAGAGGTGTATACTTGTTCGTGGCGTGTTTATAAGGTTAGAAAATCAACCCCATAAACTCCTTTTTTGTGTTTGTTTCTCCATATTCTGGTGGCCCAATCTATTCCTTTTATACTAATGAGGTAGGAGTTTACTGGTACTAAAATTGACCAACTACACAATGTCATGAACTACTTGTGCAGAAGTTACTTCCTTTTACATTGTGGCATTGGTTAAGTGTGCCATGATACAGCGTTCATCAAGAATCTCAAGGGTGAGAATAATATGTATTAGACAAAGTAAAATTGTGATATAGGCTGCCTTGGTGCATCATGCCTATCACACACTGATATATGCACAGTATGAACTTGTCTTATAATTATTGTGAGTGTTGGGGAATGAGAGAGTAGCTTAATAAGTCATGTTGCATCCCTGTAGCATTTCCACCTGACAATTTATCTTGCTGTAACGCAAATTATATCATAATATAATATCCAAGTGAATATATAAAGTGGTCATCCCTGACTTACAGAGTTATTCACAAAAGGTTGAAGAGTTTGGAGAAAGCAGGAGAAGTGAACAATCTAGGCCAAAATTGTTGATTTGAAAAAAAATCTCCAATTGAGCTCACTTACCAGTTCAGCTATGTTACCCCAGATGTTTCACTTCTCCTGCCTTCTCCAAACTCTTCACCCTTTCTCTTTCTGTTGTCCAGATACATATGTGGTTCAAATGTGATATTACTTTTCCAGGGGGTGCAAAGAGTAATCAAGAATTTTCTAGGGGTGTGGGGCATATGAATGGTTGGGAACCACTGTTATGGACTGCTATGGACCTATTGTACAATGCCCTCCTACACCGGAAATTGTATTTGCTTGCTGCTATGCTGGATATAATTAAGCATCAGCCATATTATGAAGTAAAAGTACTTACAATAAATACTTATGTTGGAACTTCCCACTCCCATACTCCCACCATATATTTAAGTTTCCTGTTTAATGGCCAATGTATTAAAGTGACCGTTGCTTTAGCGTTGCCATTGCTTTCACAATACATGGTTATGAAATGGATGGTGCTATCTTCCTTTTATTTTGTTTGAAATTTGTTTCATGTCATCATTGAACTGTTTTCATTCTGTACACAGTACTAGCACATTTGAAATGTAATAGTTCATTTTCTCTTTTAAGGATAAATGTTAAACAATGCTTGAGACAGATTCTAAATTTGTGCCATTAATTATTCATTTTTTATAATGTTGTGGATTGCAGTTCCAATTCACAGCCAAAAACGGGAAAAAGGTTATGCATCGCCATCATAATTTCTTATTTTCATAACTTCATAAAATATCTTATGTGGTTTCTCATTAATTGTCTTATCTTTTCCAATGGTTTAAAACATGAGATATTTATTGACAGTGTTTTTGTTACTCGTCTACTGGATGTACCTTACTAAAAGGTAGAAGTCTCTTAAAGGGAAGCTATAGTGGGTTTTGGCCAATATTTATTTTCCATTTATAAATATTATAGTTATAATTTAATATTTTTATTATTATACAATCACTATTTACAATTTAGCATTTCATAAGATACTTCTATGTTTTATTATCTGCAAGCATGGTGGTATTTATAATAACAGATCACAACACTAGCTCTGCCCCTTCAGACTGAAGATCTAGATTATATCTAGAGGAAGGGGAAGAGAGTCCCTCCCTTTAGTCATTCAGATTATCTATTCAGCTAGGTGTTAGTGTGTAATATGGGATCCTGATATTCTGGTTGGTATTCTCACCACAGTACCAAATTCAGAAACATACCACCCTGCAGTATCAGACTCACACCCTTCACCTGCTGGCTGGAAGGACAAATACAAAATATTTATATGCAGCTCTACAATTTAAACTTCGCTAAAAAATGCATTACTACTATATATATACAAACATAGAACAAATTATAAAATACAAAAAAGGTATGTATTTTTATTTTAAATATGACTATACAAATAACCAGGTAGTCCATCACCAAAAGAAATAATAAGCTTTAGACTTGGGTCGACCATTAGTTAGACCTTAACCCAAGTTATTCATGCACACAGCAACCAATTAACAACAATACACTTCCTGGCCTCTGAACAATGGTCAGTTGGTTTAGAAAGCCCAGTCATGGGGGTATTCTTATGTGCCAGCCCACTCGCTATAAAAGCCAGGATTCCCAGCAGTCTTTGTTCAGTGTTTGTTGGAGCAGACATGGAGTACTAAGGAAAATATAAACTGCAAGGAAATCAAGGGGATAATACTGGTGCTGAAAATTTCTATATCTATTTAACACCTAACAGTGAGTTGTACAGTCCTATAGAAAACTAGGGAGATATTACAAAGTGTTTTCAGGGAGAGTTAGAGGCTGATGGTTATTGCTGAAAAGGTTTGCTGAAAAGGTTTGTATTTACATTGAGTCACATACACACTGTGTGTTGGACAGCCCTGTTTTGCACACTTCTATAGCAGATTCAAGAGACATCACAGTGTTTCCATGGAGTGTTAGATGCTTCTGGTTATTGCTGAAAATATCTACATTTACATGGAGTCAAAGACACATGTGTTTTGCACACTCCTATAGCAGATTTGAGAGAGATCACAGAGTGTTTCCAGGAAGAGTCATAGGCACACTCCTTGGAATAAAAAGTGCAACAGGCACTCTTTGTAATTCTGTTGCACCTCTGCAAACAAATGTCATTGCCTGTGATATATTCATATAGCTGTCAGAAACATCACATGGATGCATGGTGGGGGATGGCACTGAGGTCAATGTGTCCATACTGGACATTACAGCCTCGCCTCAGTACAGCTCAGTAATGCTGAGCCTGATAAAATCACATGCTCTTTTTTACTGAGCTTCTTGTCTGTCAAACAGGCAAGCACAGTGTCTGCTGAGGTAATCTGTTGAAACCTGACTGGGAATGCTAAAAAGTTAGTCCATAACCAGGTCCATGTCCTCATAAATTTAGAGTGGATGACAATGGAGGGTTTCCATAGACACTAGTGCAGCTGACAGCATCCTAGCAACCAATAATGCATCCCTGACACCATTTAGCTGCCGACCAGGAGATTCCCTGACCAACAGCTGACTGTAAATAAAGGTGAGGGGGATATATCACCATATAATTTGCTGCTTGGTTTTTGGACTCCTTCCTTGTTTTGTTGAGTTGTACTTTTTTTACTTCATGTTTTAGTTTTTTTAGTTCGGTTTTAAAAGGGGGTTACATAGTTACATAGTATTTGAATAAAGACATTAGTCCAACCTATTAGGATATCATTCTTAGGAGTACTACTTGTACCCTTGTATATTACGGTCCCTTAAGAAATCGTCCAAAAGTTTCTTGAACAATTCCACATTCTCTGCTGAAATCACTGCCTGCGGCAGTGAGTTCCAGGCCCTAACTGATCTTACTGTGAAGAACCCCCTTCGCCCCTTGTGCTGGAATTTTTTTTCCACCAATTTTAGGTGATGGCCTCTAGTTTTTGTAATGGAGTTAATTTTAAACAGTTTATCGCTAATGTTGCTACCACCATTAAACATTTTGTACATGGAAATCATATCCCCCCTTAATCTCCTCACCTCTAATGTGAACATGTTTAAATTTAGTAGCCTCGTCTCGTAGCTCTGGTCCTCCATACCCCTAATTAGTTTGGTTGCCCTCCGCTGGACTTTTTCCAACTCAAGGACATCTTTTCTTAGTACTGGTGACCAGAACTGGACCGCATACTCCAGATGAGGTCTAACCAATGATCTATAAAGTGGCAAAATTATAGACTTGTCCCTGCAATACATCCCCTTTTTAATACAGGACAAGACCCTGCTAGCTTTGTTTACAGCAGCCTGGCACTGCAAACTACCTTTCAGTTTGTGGTCTACAATGACCCCCAAATCCTTCTCCATTTCTGACTTCCCTAGCAGCATACCCATAATTGTATAACCCCTTTGTTTATTTTTAATTCCAAAGTGCATTACTTTGCATTTATCGACATTAAACCTCGTCATCCACATTAATGCCCTCTCCCCTATTTTATCCAGGTCCTCCTATAATGTTATAATGTCTAAGTCCGTGTCTATTACCCTCCCAATTTTGGTGTCATCCGCAAACAAGGAAATATCGCTGTTAACACCTTCCCCAATGTCATTAATTAATACGTAAAACAATATGGGACCCAGCACAGAACCCTGAGGCACACCGCTCATTACACTAGCCCAGTCTGAAAAGGAGATTAGAAGTTTACGGCTAGTGTCCGTCATATCTAGCTCCAAACATAGGGTTTCTACGTCTTCCACATTATTTGACGCTATATCGTCCCTTATATGCACATTTAGATATTTTTTTACGTAAATGCAACCCCCCCCTTCTCCCACCTCTGTCCCTCCTAAACAGGTTATACCCCTCTAGCCCAGTCATGTGTGCTGTCCAGCCAGGTTTCCGCTATACCCACTATGTCGAAGTCCTCTTCGATTAGCCTAATTTCAAGCTCTTCTAATTTATTTGCCTTGGCTTTCATATTTAGTAAAAGTGTTTAAAGACTGTAAACTTACTCTCTACTTTATTTTTAAAGCACTCTTTTCAGTAAAATAAATACACTATAATCCAGAAGGCCTTTATTAACCCTTTGACTGCCAGAGCCGTTTTTGCATTATTATTATTTTTTTTGGGGGGGGGGGCAAAATGCACCTTTTAGGCCTGAAAATGACTT
>NW_017307641.1:244110-256911 GCF_000935625.1 Nanorana parkeri
CTCCCCCCCCCCCCCCCACCAGAATACAATATTTCCTGAAAGCAGCGACCCTGCAGAGATGGTGGCAGTTGCAATTTTCCATGCTGCATGATATTAGCGCAACTGTTTATCAAACCCATATTTTCTGCACAAAATACATTTAAGTTAACTTTTGTGCACATAACTACAATATATTACTAAAGTTTTGGTAAAATTATAAAAGAGGTTGTTGCATTCAGTAAATAAACTGCGTGCACCTGTGAAAAACTACGGTCTATAGGCAATGCTTTAAAAGCCTTTAACAGGTCATCTGTTTAGAGGTCCCTATTAATAACAACCCTATAATTATTGCTCTCACTCAAGTATGTGCGGCGATACCTAACATTTGTAGTGAAATGATCATTTTAGTATGTAGACACACCTGATATGTGTTTCGTTTAGTGTGTATGTACGTGGAGACAGGGACTTGAAAAACAATTTGGGGGTGTTTTCACATTTATTTAACTTTATAAAAAAGAATTACTTCATTTTATTGCTATTACATAGAGGCTCATAAGCTGGCTGGTGTGGGTCCTGTTAAAAACACAGCTTAGTAAAAAAAATTACATTCTGTACATATATTAACTAAGATATTTTGGGGGCTTTTTCCAGCAAAAAAAACTTTTTTTTTCTTAAAAGCTGGTTAGTGTCTCTTCTGTTGGGGGCTTTTAAATACTGTTCTGATGTTCAATGCAATATTTTGGGGGCTTTTTTACAGCAAAATACAATTACATGTTTATTGTTTGATTTAAAAGCTGGCTAATGTCTTGTCGGTTCAAAATGGGGCCTTGTGAAAGTGGGAAAATACTGTGCACATTGTCACTACAATAGTCAGGGGCCTCATTGTTTATTGATTTTTTTCACTAAAGTCTGCCTTGTGTTTATCTTGTTTTAAAAAATAGCTTAGTAAAATTAATTAAAAACACTGTGTATGAAGTAAGTACATATTTTGCTGGCTTTAAATGATTACTGTTGATTTCCTGATGACAAGCTTAATTTCTTGATTACAAGCTGCCTGATGTCTGCCTGTGACACTGCAGCCTTGTAAAAGCTGCTTACTTTCTAAGCATGGAGTCAGTACAAAGTTCTTGCTTTTTTTCTGGGGAATTACACTTTAATTTTGTTTTCTTGATAATAAACCTGCCTGCTTTCACCCAGAAAAACGGTGGCTTAATAAACGTTGCTTAAATACTGTGTATAGAGTCAATACAATGTTTATGGGTATTGTCTCTGAAATAATATTTTTTTAATGATAAAGCATGCCTGGTCTGTCCTGTCTAATTGTAGACTGGTAAAGCTGCATAGGAACTTTGTATAGATATAGACTGTGCAATATGTCTAGCTATTCTTAGTAAAATGCAATATTTCTGCTATTTACGTTATTTTTTTAATTCATTACTAGATATATACTTTTTATTTAATGGCTTCAATAAGAAGACCTCTCTTTATCGATCTGCTTTACAACTATGTTGTATGTGTTAATCATTATTTTCTGTTCTCTTTCATTGGGTTCCCTAAATGAGACAGTCAACTAATTTGACTCGTCAGCATCCACCTTTTCCTTTGTGCTAACAATACTCTTCTTCACACTGTCAGAAGAGCACAGGGATGCATTTCAGGCTAAATAAAAAAGCTGTTTTACTCCAGAGAACAATGTGCACATAATACCAAGAGAACTCCTTGTCACCTTTATTACCGCTCTGAAGCCAGAGTCTGAGATAGTGGCATTATCTTGCATGTAATCCACTGTTTATTTTTTTGCACTGGGGCAAGGTGCTGCTTAAGTCTGGAACTTTTTTTCTTAAAGGTATTAGCCCAAAAGGTAGTAGTTTCATTGCTGTCCTTGCCTGTGTTTTTTCCCCAAAACAGTATTTACTTAATGTCATGTCAGCTATGGTAAATGGGGGGTCAAAATAAGGGGAAGGGGGGTTGCACATAACAATATTGTGCAGATGGGTGGATATAGCCACCATGATAAAATGCAGAAAAGAGATTCTTTGCTACTCTGCCTCAGAGTGGTGCACTTTGTGCTCCCTCTTGGATAGTGACAGGGTATGGGGATTCGGGTACTGACGTGGGGGACATGAAAAAAAAAGCATGGGTACCCGCAAAAGTCATACCAGACCCCATGAAAAACTACTGGGCCCCATGTAAAAACAACTGACCACATGTAAGCACAACAACTGGGCAGAGCCAGCCGTGACATCTCGGCTGGCTCTGCCTAGCTGCTGTCATTTACAGGACGGTCGGTCTGCTTCAGCAGAAACATTCACCTTGCTTTGGCTGAGACCACGGCTCAGCCGAGCCGAAGTTATAGGAGCAGAAGTAGAGGGAAAAGAGAGCATTAGCAGTCCTCATTAGGAGCCCACATAAGAAAGCTGTAAGGACTTACCTGCTGCGGGCTACGAAATCAAGAGAATAAGAGGAGCAGAAGGAGAGGGAAAAGAGAGCATTAGCAGTCCTCATTAGGAGCCCATATAAAAAAAGCTGTAAGGATTTACCTGCTGCGGGCCACAGGCACAGCCAGCATGTCATGTCCATGAGCCCGCCACTTCTTCGGGTTCCACGCCATCGGGCATTGAGCAGGGATGATAGCAGTGATCTTACTGTTGTGAGCTCAGCTGTTGTTGAAGCTCAGCAGAACTCGGTAGATCCTGTAATGCCTCTGGCAACCCCTGCTGCTGACAACAGTATATTGTAAATTAAATGTGCACAGTCATCACTTATGTCCTTCACAATTATACATTTATAGCCTATAAACATTATCAGTATTGTTACTTATATTATAACACAGGCCAAAAAAACATGGCTGCTTTGCACTCCTATGAAGAAAAAGTATGCATTAACAGCACCCTAAAAGGAAATTATTGCTATGCACCCTTGAAGATTGAGCCAGATGTGCCTTTCGCTGTACGTTTCTATTGACCAATGAGACAGCCCAACATAGTGATGTACCAAAAATAGAGGGGCAGGATCGAGTGGTCTGTTCTGACACTCTCCAGAATTGTCAGAGCTTTGCCATTTAGAAGGACCATGGATTTGGCAGTATGGCAATCTCCTGAAAGTTACTGCAGATATTTGCAGGCACCATTGTGTGCCTGCAATAACTTTAAAACTTTAGGCCCTATGGTCTCTCTGACATGTAGTAAGGTCTACTGCATCTTCTGCTTCTTTTGCCTCAGGTTCTTTTCTCTGGTTGGATGCTTCTGGCTGAACAGCTATAGTCTCTAACTCACACAAGTCTTGTCTTTCACTGTGGCCAATAGAGTGAAAGGGAAGTGAGGTAAGGCTCTTGGGATTATGTGGGAACCTACTGTACTTCAGGACAGAGGTATGGGAGGGTGGGTTGTAATGACAGGCTCAATAGGAACTAGAGAGCCTAACATTTTTTTTACTTTGAGCATGCTTAAATATTTTTTTTTTCTTTAAACCCCTGCTACATTTATCTTTACTAGCATATTTAAATGTTCAGTACATGGTATTTGGGACCTTTTTGTTTCATTTTCCAAGATGTATAAACTATTGTTTTAAGCATAAGCTTCTAAATCAAATACAGTGAGATACATTAATTAAGACTTTCTAGCAATCTGAATGTTTTACAAAAGCTGTAGTTCTTTTTTTTTATTCCCTAAACTTCCCCAAAGGTTGCTTTGTAGTATTATTCAGAGTATTGCTTTTTGCATTGTTCAAATTGATTCTCTCTGTCACTATATTTTCCTTCTTACACATGGCACTTGTGGATTATAAAATGCTGTTTTCAGCTAGTGGAAAGGGATAAGAACATTGATTAAAACAAGGAGTACTTTTTCTTTGAAGTCATGAGAGCTCTGCAAAATTTCTTCTTCACCATGATAACATTTCTTCACAGCCTAATTTCTCATAATTGCCATTTGTTATAAAAGCTTTGTAATGCAATATCAAAAGCTTATAGTACACTGATGGTATTTTAAAAAGTTAAATCTTATCCTACATGTCTTTTTGAAGTACATGCTTCATAGGATAATATAATGTATCTTTTGCTGCTTTGGGTAGCTCCTTTGGCTTTCCTACACATGGGCAGCTTTTGAGCTTAGTTAGTAGGTTTTACAAAGATAATGTGAACATTTCAGTAACTATAGTAACTGCTCAGAATTTAATTAACTGCACTAAGGTCATTTAGTGGGTATATACTTTAAGGTTGGATGCTGTTGTGTTGAATAACCCACTGCATTCTTTTCTTGGAATCTAAACTTTGCCCACCTCTGCCATGAAGTCTGTCTTATAGTGGTGCAGCAGAAATATTCTTACCTTTCCTGATACATTCTCCTTGGTGTTAAAAAATTTAGAAAGGCAACAGGGAGACTTATAAGTCAGGTATGCAAAGTTGGGTACTCAGATGCAGAGATTTAGGAACCCAACTGATGATTCAGCATGCCAAAATTAAAGTGTATTGGTTGGCAAACTTTTCCCAAAACCATTTGTCTTTTTACTGTGTTACAGAATAAGCAAAATGGTATAGAAAGAAAGAGCTGGGCAAAGAGACTGAACTGTATATATTAGTTAAGTAATGAACAGCTGACCATTTGTGTTTAGTGGACCTCATGTAAGAAAAATTGATAGAAAAGAAAACCTAAATGTTACCTGTGTATCTAAATAAAGGATGGACTACAAGCCTGAAACCAGGTGTATGCAATTCTGAATAAATACACCACCTCAGCCACACTGCTTTACTGTTATCTTTATCCACTACTGAGCACCCGACAGTCTGCGCTTACCACAAGTGTATGACCACAGGAAAGTCGGTCTTGTTACACATATTGGGCTAGTTCTACACTTGCTACAATCTCAGCATATCATATCTACTTAGGCTACAGGATCCCTGGATGTCTTTATGTGCCCTTTTGCGCCAGTTATCATCTTCTCACAAAAATCACTGGCTGTATGTCTCTGTGTGGCTACTGAAGAGATCACCACAGGCAGCACTTTATATCGTAAACATACTGACTCAAATGCTATATTACATGTATCAAATGCCCACCCTGCTTCTCTCATTTAAAGCATTCCATACATTGACTACCTTCGAAAGGGCACCATTGCTCTGATGATAGAAATTTAGAACTAGAAACTAATTGTTTAAAGTGCATTTAAAAAGCATCAAATAGAGCAAAAAAATGACTGAGTGATCAGTTACTTTACTGGCAGGGAGAAGAAAACAATAAACAAATAGCTAAAACTAGTGTAATCATGACATATTTATGGCAACAGAATACTGGGATTTTGGCCAAACATTGGGCTCTTTTGAAGTCAAATGTATATATTTCCAAATATATTGTACCATATCTCAGTATTACTTTAAAACAAAATTGTTGAAAGTTTCCCTTACTAAAAGCCACTACATGGGAGACAAAAGAGGGGACCCATGCAGAATCCTCTGAATTTTTCAATGCAAACAATAAAAATATATTAACAACTCAAGAGTGGTAATGTTACATAGTGGTAAGTATCACATAGTGTCACATTCTGTTATGTCAGTGTGGCATATTCTCTGTCGGAAAAACTAAAAAAGGCACACATTTATGACTACATATAAGACATCACAAATGGAAACCTTCAAAAGCTAGTGTGACATATATTTAATACATAACTAAGTACAATTCAAACATATCTTTATTTTTAGAACTAGATATTATCCATACGAATATTAGGGGAGCATACATGGATAAAAGGAATAAGTAGTTATAATGTTAATGGCTAGCAGCTACCTGGGTCTAAATTAGCAGAACGGCTTTGTGCCCTTCTTTTAAATAACTTGTATATTGTTTAGGATTAGGAACCTATTTTCTATTTACAATACTATAGACAATGAGACTTACCATAGTTCACAATTACTTTTTCTGTATCTCTGCAGTATATTTAATAGTTGTAATAGTTCTGTTTGTAGTTGTAGATAAAAAAAGACCTTTCTTTATGTGCAAAAAAACGTTTTATGGAATTAATTGTAAAGGGGGTTGCTCTCCTTTGGTGATAGATGTGACTTTGTCTTTGCCATATCTCATTCTCTTCCTCTACCCCATCAATAGCTATGGATATCATCCCCAGGGTTGAGATTGTGAGCTCACTGTTAGATCTGCTTGTTTCCATAGTGGGGGTGGAGGGTAAGGCAGAAATGAAAGCAGGCTTGAAGTGTGCCACTGTGAAGATCACCGATGCATTTCACACTGGCACCAAGAGCAAGCACCCATGCTGTTTCCACCTTATGCTGTACAGGTGGCAGGAGATAAGAGGGGAGGAATTGGTTTCCAGTTCACCTCTCTCCTCCATCTTAGCAGCACTTTTGTCCTAACAACCTAGAGAGAGTGGGTGAATAGGGATTTGTCATGTATAACACCCTTACCTGTAGTGGGTACATAAAAAAAGATCTTTTGGCTGTCCAGTTCTATGGGCATTGTGGTTGTTGTAGTACCCTTATCTGTGGTGAATGTAGGGATGAGCCAAACATACCTGAATTTGGTTTGTGTGGGTTCAGTGAACCTCAAATAAGTTTGGATACTGAAACTGAATCCCACTGAAATCAATAGGAGCAGAATCTATAGAATAATTGATAATTGCCATTTTCTTGGCTATTAGGATAGGGATTGTCAAACATATTTTTTTTAAATTCATTTAGCTGCCCTAAACTTGCCTGTGAAGTGGCGCATCTGTGCTGTGCGTTGAGCTGTCATCCATAATGTAAGGGAAGGGGCCATGTGGCCATATTTGATCAATGATGTCACCACTATCCCTGCCCCTTTGCTTACATGGTCTGGGGATTCCTGGCCATGTAAGTGAATGGGCGAGGTGGCATAAGTAGTTGCTAAGAATGTGTCTTGTGCAGTCACCTGCCGCTTCCTTAGCAACTATTTGACAGCAACCTATTACAACAGGAAGCTGTCATATATAATAGTGGTAGAAATAATGGTGTTTTATATAATGTTCCCCTTCCTAGATTTATACCGAACTTAGAGTTCATCCCTAACAGGGTGTTATTAAGACTGTTGGACTGTCAGAGCACCCTTACGAGTAGGGGGTACAGTTATTGTTGCTGTGCCATTTTAGATGCAGCAAGAGCAGTCTTATCTGTAGAGGGTGCAGTCTATTTGAGAAAGCAGAAGGTTGACAACTAAGCATGGATATGCCTCCCCAGACCATCACTGACCCACCACCAAACCGGTCATGCTGAATGATGTTACAGGCAGCATAACGTTCTCCACGGCTTCTCCAGACCCTTTCACGTCTGTCATATGTGCTCAGAGTGAACCTGCTCTCATCTGTGAAAAGCACAGTGTGCCAGTGGCAAACCTGCCAATTCTGGTGTTCAATGGCAAATGCCAATCGACCTCCACGGTACCAGGCAGTGAGCACAGGGCCCACAAGAGGACGTCAGGCCCTCAGGCCACCCTCATGAAGTCTCTTTCTGATTGTTTGGTCAGAGACATTCACACCAGTGGCCTGCTTGAGGTCATTTTGTAGGGCTCTGGCAGTGCTCATCCTGTTCCTCCTTGCACAAAGAGCAGATACCGGTCGTGCTGAAGGGTTAAAGACCTTCTATGGCCCTGTCCAGCTCTCCTAGAGGAACTGCCTGTCTTCTGGAATCTCCTCCATGCTCTTGAGACTGTGCTGGGAGACACAGCAAACCTTCTGGCAATGGCACGTATTGATGTGCCATCCTGGAGGAGTTGGCATGCCTGTGCAACCTATAGGGTTGAGGTATCGCCTCATGCTACCAGTAGTGACACTGACTCTAGCCAAATGCAAAACTAGTGAAAAACAGTTAGAAAACATAAGTAGGGAAAACAACGTCAGTGGCCTCCACCTGTAAAACCATTTCTGTTTTGGAGGTTGTCTCATTGTTGCCCATCTATTGCACCTGTTGTTAATGTCATCAACACCAAAGCAGCTGAAACTGATTAACAACCCCCTCTGCTACTTAATTGACCTGATCAATATCCCAGGAGTTTAATTGACTTGATGCTATACTCTGATTAAAAAGTGTTCCTTTAATTTTTTTGAGCAGTGTATTTGTCCACCTGATGCAGAAAGAGTTTCTGTCTCTCTGCATATAATCACACAATCCCTAAAGGGACATTTATAACACTCTATAGACATATTTAAGCATTACGGAATGGTATGCTGAAAATATGTAAAACCTATGTGTATCCATGCATTTTTTTATACAATATGAACTGAGGTTTATAATCTAGAAGCATATCACTTATGTATATGCCAAGTATATTTTAATCATGGCTTTAATAAAATATGATGTTTTAAAGTACATAAAGTATGGTGTTGTTGTTATACCATTAAAGCCCCAATATATTTTTATTTTCTGTTCTTTTTAAAAGTAAGGGTTGTAGATATGTTAACTAAGGTGATGGGATGATTTTTCTCAAGATAATGCAACAAGAAACAGCATAGTTTGTGATTTTAGTAATGTCCAAATCTTTTCAGTGGCCTTCTGATTACCTAAAATAAACAGGTATGAGTACAAATAATTTCAAAATCTCCTCTTATAAAACAGGTAAACAAATAAATTATATAGAGGTGTCACAGTGGTGCTGGTGCTACCTCTAAGCCAGAAATTCCCCTTACATTCTGATCAAGAATGTATATTTAACTTGTATGGGAAATAATTGACGGCATTCTGCTAGATCACCTACAGAGTGAATTTTCCATTGATTATTCACCTTTAATCACTTGAATGTTTGTGTTCCTGAGCGATGGTGCTTTAGTCTAAATTAACCTGCACTGAGAAAGTTATTCTTGACTTTTTCAGAAAATACTAGTTGCTAACTAAAAAAAAGAAGCGATCATAAAAGAAGTTCTGTCTTCACTCTGGATTTCCTGATTTCTATACTTTCCCCCCAACATCCTCATGTAAACCTGATAACAACATGTAAAAGTTTAATTGGTAACGCCAAATTACACCTCCTTATATTTTCATCTGCACCCCTTTTGTTGACACATGAGCAAGTTCAGAAGGGATGTAGATCATTCAGTAAGGGTGACTTCTCCTGCTTTTCCTATTGTGCGTTCTAACAGCTCAAAGCTATACCCCAATTCTTTTGTGACTTTGGAACAAGAACATGTGATATGTTGACTCATGTGGATGAAGGTAAAGCCCCTTTCAAACAAGCGTGTCAGGAGAGGATCCATCAACTGATCCTCTCCTGATCACATCCAAGTCCGTACAGTTTTTTCTCCATCTTGCGATAGAGGAAAAAAATTAAACTGCTGGACCCCATGTGTGTCTATGGGGAATCGGAAGTAAACGGCAAATGTTTCTGTTTACATCAGATTACCCCCAGTCCGGCATGGTCTGGTCTGGCATGGTCTGGTCCAGCCCGTGGAGATGGATCTCTGATCCATTTGTTTCTCTGGACCTAGCCGGAGTATGGGCTAACCGGATGTAAATGGACACTCGTCCATTTACACACGGCTGCCCAAAGACTTATATAGAGCATCCAATTGGGTCTGGCTAAAAAACTGACAGGCGCACCGGATCGGACCGCTCATGTGAAAGGGTCCTAAGAGAGAGTTCAGTAGTAGAATATAGTAGGCATCTAAACAACCTGATAAAGTACACATTACCTTAAAAGATTTAAAAAATAGCAGGAAGAACAACAAAATATAGTTAAAATTGATCACCACAGAAGGATGAGGTACTGTAGAAGCTAACATTCTGTCAATGTTATCAGGAGGCAATCAGAATCTGAGCTGGTGTAGGAGGTAAGGGCTAAGACCTACAATGCAATGAAGCATTCACAGAACTTATAAGCAGCATGGTGAAAATGGTAGAAGCTTTAATACTGATGTTGCTGTTGATTTGCGTGTTCTTTAGTAAACTTGTACTACTTTGCCTGTTAGATCCCATATTTCAATGCATGAGTGGACTGTAGAGTGCATTGCCCCCTGGGCCAGTACAAATAAGATAAATTGGACTAATGCCCCCAAAGTGGAGGTATTTTACCATTAACACATTGTTCGGAATGGGACCTGGAGTCACAGACAAATGCTGAGCATTATATGGCTACGTGCCCTTTATTCCGACCTGCTATTATTGCATCTGGCAAAGGGAAGTCTTCCAGAACCAAATTCATTTGCAGATTTGGTATGTCCCGAGACTGATTGGACAGAGCCGCAAAAAGAAACTGATGCTGAAAGATGTGAAAAGGTATCTCACAATAAACCATTTCCTTAACGAACACTTGCTTTTCATATGCCAAACTTTGCATGGTACACTTTTTTTAGTCTACAGAAATCTGTCCATACCACAACCTAGCGGCTGTGCTGGCACCCATCCGAAAGGTTCCCAGTCCTCCCGTGGGCTTCTGTGTGCTTCTCTTATTACCTTGTGTATTTTGGGATGGTTTGTGTTTTCAACACAGTAGTATGCTTGCAAAAAATACACATATATTGCTATTAATCCTGTTAGGTAAGAGGACTGTATTATTTTTTTAAAATCTGAGCTTTTTTTCATTGACTGTTACTTAAAGGTAATGCAGCAATTATTTTCGATGACAAATTTGCATACTGGAATTTTCAGTTATAGAAATTGCAGGCATGAAAAAATCTAATCTGACTATGCCCTAGGTTGAATTTGATGTCTTATTCAGTAAGGCTCTGCAAAGGCAATGAATCATGATAATATGCAAACTATAATAGTTTATAGCAATCAATCATAAATAATCTTTGAACTGATTACACTAAACTGAAATCTGATTCCTTTTTGTGAGTTACTGACATAGGCGTCTCTACAGGGGAGCAAGGGGGGGCAATTGCCCCCCCCTAGGTTATTCCTTGCCCCCCTGTGTGCCCCCCCCGCTGATTCCCCTTTAAAACGGCCGCTGCCGTACAGCTTCACTGTTCGGTAGCGGTCTCTTGTCACATGGTCACGGATCGCGTGCCCGACTTGCGGGAGCAGCTACACGGTCTGCATCTCGACGGATTCAGACCGCAGAGCTGCTCCTGTCAGCTCCGGCCAGAGCTCTGTCAGTTCTGAGCTCCGGCCGAATGATGGATCATTAGTAAGGTCTAGTGCAGACCTTAGTAATGATCACCGCTAGATCACCAGGGAATGACGATGCGCCTCCTCCCTGCACGGATGAAAGCAGGTGAGGGGGCTTGGAAGGAAAGGAAGGAGGGAGGGGGGAAGTTTACATGCAGACATTAACACTGGTATCGTATATAGTAGCAGACTTGGGGTGGGCCCTGAAACATCCAGAACAAATATGCAACAGTCTGCACTGCGGATAATTTAAAGTTGAAATTATTACATATCTGGGCTCTGCCCAGACACTGTATTGGCCTCCCTAATTTATCGAATTGTGCCGAGGTTGCACTAGGTGGAGTAGGTACCAGAGCTGGTTGTCTGAGTGTCATGGCCGTGTCTGCGGACACCGGCGTGGGGCACCAGTCAGTCGTATGCGCCGATGACTGGCATGAGGTACAGACTGGTGATTTTAACCCCGCGAAGTGCCGGCAAAATAGCTCCGTGTCGATCCTTCCCCAATTAGTGACAAACTGAAATTGAGCGAGCCCGGCCGCGGCCTTGGCAGAGAAAGCCCGGTGATAATCGTAGAATGCATGTCCCCCATATTTGTAAACTAGATCAATCACTATATGAATATATGCATTAAATTCCTCCCTCCGCCCCGGACTTGCTGAACATATCACGTCCCTGAAAGTGCCGAACGCCAGCACGAACTCGGCAATGGACAACTTCCTATTCAATCTGGGGTCTCTGGCTTTCAGAATGACAGACACATCCCCGCATGCGTACGCCTTGTTTTCAGAGACGTCATGGGCAGCAATGAGAAGAGACGCCAAATTGACGTCCTTGCCTTCCAAAATCTCTTTCCTGAGGTTAGCCGGAATGATATGAGCTGGTGAGATGTGGGGCTGAAAAGTGGTCATACCTGCCGGGGGAGGGGGGCCAGTTGTGCTGACGCCCGGGACGATAACGGGGGTACCAGGGATATCTGGCACTGCTGCTGCTGGGATGACCACTGCCTGCCTCTCTAATATGTCTGTTCGGTGCTATAGTTCGTGTAACGAAGCCGTGATGGTGTTCAACGTTGCATGAATATGTGTCAACGAAGTGACCAAAGTCTGCATGGACACCTGTTGAGAAGTGCCACTAGCGTCTGCCGCCGGAAACAGTAGTTTGAAAAGTTCTGCCTTTCTAGCTGTGGAAGAGTAGGGAATGCCCTTCTTCTGGAGCTCCAAGATGAGCTTAGGGATGGTCCACGCTCTTAGAGATGGGGCGCTTCCGTGTTCAGAACCCCTGGTAGGTGAAGCCTGAAGAGAAGCCAAGTCCATGCTCTCTGACACGTGGGACATAACTGATACTCCTCACTGTAAGACATGAGAAATCGAGACATGACACCCCTACCTAACTGACTAAAAGACAAGAGAAAAAAAGGGGGGGGGAGGTTGTGTGATTCTAACACTTGCCGTGTGCACATCCTTGAAACGGGCGTAACCGCCACTGAAACAACGTGGGATGCTGACTGCAGGCTTCCTAGACCAACTGCCTGCGTGTGTGGTACTTGACCAGATATGAAGATGACCTCCCATCAGTATAAGAAGCGTGTATGTCATGACGTATGAATGAGGCTGAGGCACTGGTGACCCATAACCTACACCCCAGCCTCCGGACCTTCTACCACGGTAAAGCCTGTACCACTGACTGTGTTCCTGTCATGCCGTGATGCATGTAGGAAAAGAGGGGGGGCTATTCTGACCCAGGAGACCCGTCTCACACAT